>NC_091187.1:20098406-20398406 GCF_040958095.1 Procambarus clarkii
TAATGAACAATGTGAAAATAATTAACCACAAAAGAAAAATGAAACCAGAATTGACTTGAGCACTTTTGTGTTAATCAACACATTATCGAAAGTACAATCACTGAAAATAACATTTTGAATATATATAGGCAGAAAGGTGTCTTGTGTTGTGTTAAACAATGTCTTTGTTATATTGACTCAAGAATTTAAGAACAAAAAGAAACTGGTGAAGGCCTATTGGTCAATACGTAACCACAAGATGAAACTGTAAAAAGTTTACAGTGAGTTTCACTGTAGACTTTCATTATTTCACTACAATGTATACACTGCAATAATGAAAGTAGTGAATGTAGTGAAATAATTATTTCACTACAAGTGTATACATGTGAGTTTCTGGAAACATTATTGTTAATGATTAATGCAAGCTCGTTCCTAGAAGCCAAAAAGGGACATCTATGTATTAATGATCTTATAAAGATAATTCTTTAATTTATAATTAAAAATGGATGCAAATTGTACAAACCATTATTAATATTCATATTGAATGGTTGTGTAATTTGTTTTAAAGCACATTCAATAACGTTTTTAGTGAAAATGTTTCTGTAATTTGTTATTGAAAAAAACCTCTCCCAATCAATTTGATGAAAATTTTCTGACAAATGAACAAATAAAACATTATATAATTGACCTTTTCTTACAGCATTTTTATGCTGCAAAATTCTAAATTTCAAGTCTGTAGAAATTTGACTTATATAGAAAAAATGCAAGATTTACAGGTTATTACAGAGTCATTTACAATTTGTAAATGACTCAGTAATAACTACAAGCGTTAATTCTAACAAAAAATTTCCCAATCGTATTGTGATAATTAAACACCACATGGAGCTGGAGGAGGAGGAACTGCAATAAATGGGAAGGAGTAGCTAGAAGAAGGAAGTTAAAAGGGTAGTGGGAGGGAAGTAACGAGAAGGAAGGAAAATGGGGGTGTGGGGTGAGAGGGAATGGTGAGTAACTGCTACAATATTGGAAAACGATGCTACTGTGGGTGAAACTGGTAGAGAGTGAGAGAGAGAGAGAGAGAGAGAGAGAGAGAGAGAGAGAGAGAGAGAGAGAGAGAGAGAGAGAGAGAGAGAGAGAGAGAGAGAGAGAGAGAGAGAGAAAGAGAAAGAGTGAGAGAGTGAGAGAGAGAGAGAGAGAGAGAGAGAGAGAGAGAGAGAGAGAGAGAGAGAGAGAGAGAGAGAGAGAGAGAGAGAGAGAGAGAAAGAGAGAGAGAGAGAGAGAGAGAGAGAGAGAGAGAGAGAGAGAGAGAGAGAGAGAGAGAGAGAGAGAGAGAGAGAGAGAGAGAGAGAGAGAGACAGAGAGACAGACAG
This sequence comes from Procambarus clarkii, assembly GCF_040958095.1. NCBI lineage: Eukaryota > Metazoa > Arthropoda > Malacostraca > Decapoda > Cambaridae > Procambarus > Procambarus clarkii. The sequence continues at coordinate 20,099,756 of NC_091187.1, forward strand.
ACAGAGAGACTCTTCAACACTGGAGAAATGTTGGCCGACCTTCTGTTATATACAAGGTAAATGTTCTCAAAGTTTTCCCTCTGGCCGAACTTCTTGCACCACCAAAAGTTGGCAATCACAACACTCACCAATCACAACACACAACACTCACCAATCACAACACAAAACACTCACCAATCACAACACACAACACTCACCAATCACAACACAAAACACTCACCAATCACAACACAAAACACTCACCAATCACAACACAAAACACTCACCAATCACAACACAAAACACTCACCAATCACAACACAAAACACTCACCAATCATAACAACACAAAACACTCACCAATCATAACAACACAAAACACTCACCAATCACAACACAAAACACTCACCAATCACAACACAAAACACTCACCAATCAACAGCCTTATGCTGGCTGTGCCTTTCTCAAGAATTTCACTCCATCACGTATTATTCCTTCCTGGGCTGACTCATTTAGAACCAGTTTGCTGGACATGAAGATATACGTGAAGACAATCTGCCAGATGGAGGAGGCACTAGCACACATCTGGCTCCTGGTTCATCCTCTTCCCCTACCTGAGTGTTACGTTGTATGAAGTTTTAGTTTATTTAGTAATTAATACAATTACTGAGGTCTTGGAATAAATGGGTTTGTAAGGACAGGCGTCAGACGAGTTTAGGATAACCGCTATGAACCTGAAGTTGTATTTGGAACTTCAGAACATATGCTACTGAACACTAATCTTATTAATAGAACAGAGTGAGAAAAACACGACTATTGAAGAACTTTAATTATTTACAAGATAATACCTTGTGAACGAATGATTACAAAAACATTAAGTTAAAAATAATATAAAAAGCGAGATTACTGGTTCCTTAATGACATGCCGACTCAGAAGTTTATTTACTGGACTAATATCTTGTCGTCAAGACGAGAGGAGAGAAAGGGAGAAAAGGGAATTATCGGCAGAAAAGGGTAAGAAATCTTCTTATTCCACTGCTGGATAGTTATGGAAAAACGCCCCCAGCGGCCTCTGACAACTCCCCCCCCCCCCCCACCTCCCAGCCCAGACTAATTTAATTTGGTGGTACAAAGGCCACTGGCGACGGCAATGACCTCGTATCTCTCCCGGCGAAGTAGACACATTGGTATTTGATTTTGGAAAGAGATTGGCTGGCGCAGTTTATGGTTTTAACCACCTTGACATATACCTGTCGGAGGCCAGAACAAGTACAACGCAACACCAACATTTGCATGGACTTACTCAGATGTTCCGTATATAGAAAATACATTTCAAAGGAACGAACTTCATGCGAATTATTATTGTCAGACCATTATAAATTGTGAAAAATGAACTTTGGAGAGTTAATTTTTCAACTTCCCTCGACAGTGAAGAAAAACGTAAGAAATATTCAGAAGATTCGTGTTAGAATCATTAATCTTACCCTTTCGGTCATATTCAACTACATATGTTTTCAAGAAAGACTGCTACCAATATATATATATATATATATATATATATATATATATATATATATATATATATATATATATATATATATATATATATATATATATATATATATATATATATGTCGTACCTAGTAGCCAGAACGCACTTCTCAGCCTACTATACAAGGCCCGATTTGCCTAATAAGCCAAGTTTTCCTGAATTAATATATTTTCTCTAATTATTTTCTTATGAAATGATAAAGCTACCCATTTCATTATGTATGAGGTCAATTTTTTTTTATTTGAGTTAAAATTAACGTAGATATATGACCGAACCTAACCAACCCTACCTAACCTAACCTAATCTATCTTTATAGGTTAGGTTAGGTTAGGTAGCCGAAAAAGGTAGGTTAGGTTAGGTTAGGTAGGTTAAGTAGTCGAAAAACAATTAATTCATGAAAACTTGGCTTATTAGGCAAATCGGGCCTTGCATAGTAGGCTGAAAAGTGAGTTCTGGCTACTAGGTACGACATATATATATATATATATATATATATATATATATATATATATATATATATATATATATATATATATATATATATATATATATATATATATACATATATATATATATATATATATATATATATATATATATATATATATATATATATATATATATATATATATATCTGGGCACTAGGAGCCTGGAACAGCCACAATAAAGCATGGTTCGGGACGCACTAACTGCTGCCCAACTGGAACTTAGCCTTCCTTGGCCAGCCACTTGAGCATGGAGGAATTAGGTGATCCACGCCCGAGTAATATAAACTGTTGACAGTAGGATGAGAGTGGAGGAGGAGGACAGGGAGAGACGGCACACGTGTTGGTGGACGGTAAGGCTCAAGGAGACAGGTAGAAGAGAGAAAGGATTCTCCTTTCGCTATGGAGAAGGGAAAGATGGAGTTCAGTGAGAAGGGAGAGGACCTGTGGAAAGGATAGGAACATGGGCGCCTAACAGCTGGGTGGACAGCGCTTCGGATTCGTAGTCCTGAGGTTCCAGGTTCGATCCCCGGTGGAGGCGGAGGCAAATGGGCAAAATGTTTCTTTCCCCCTGATGCCCCTGTTACCTAGCAGTAAATAGGTACCTGGGAGTTAGACAGCTGCTACGGGCTGCTTCCTGGGGGAGGGTGTAACAAAAAGAAGGCCTGGTCGAGGACCGGGCCGCGGGGACGCTAAACCCCGAAATAACTTCAAGATGGGAAGGGAGGGAAGCCTGGGTTGGGAGGAAAGAGTGCAACAGTTTAGAAGAGTGAAAGCAGAGGAGATAGTGAAAGGAGTAAAGAGGTAGAAAGAGAAAGTTAGTGAGAAAAGCTTGAAATCAGAAAGAGGAGAGTAGAAGAGGCAAAAATGGAAGAATGACGTGAAGAGTGGTTAAGGAAACCCCAGGGAAGGGGAAAGATGATATAGTAATTAAGACATAAATAGTGAAAAAGGAAAGGAAGTAATAAAACGTAAACAGAGGGGAAAGAGGAGTAAATAGAATGGACGACTAGGGATAATGGGGCAGGTAACATTGCAAAATAAATGGAAAACCAGAGGAAAGTAGCAGCAGCAACAAGCCAAGGGAAGGAACCAGGAAGTGAGGACGAGAGCAACAGAAGGTGACAGGACAGAAAACAAGACAAAAATTGTGGAAGAGGAGAAGAATGCGGGAGTGATGGGAGAGGTGCAGCACCCAGCACAACAATAGGGGTGAGAGAGGGGGCGGTGACACCCCTGGCACACACTTCAACTCCAAGACTGTTGACTTAACAACTCCAGCTCTCTCTCTCTCTCTCTCTCTCTCTGGGATCCTCTTGTCTCTGGGGTTTTCTTTGTCTCTGGCTAGGGATGGTTTCTATGTCTGTAGTTGGGGGGTTTCTATGTCTCTGGTTGGGGGGTTTCTATGTCTCTGGTTGGGGGGTTTCTATGTCTCTGGTTGGGGGGTTTCTATGTCTCTGGTTGGGGGGTTTCTATGTCTCTGGTTGGGGGGGTTTCTATGTCTCTGGTTGGGGGGTTTCTATGTCTCTGGTTGGGGGGTTTCTATGTCTCTGGTTGGGGGGTTTCTATGTCTCTGGTTGGGGGGTTTCTATGTCTCTGGTTGGGGGGTTTCTATGTCTCTGGTTGGGGGGTTTCTATGTCTCTGGTTGGGGGGTTCCATGCCTTAGGGAGCGTTTTTCCCTCTGGTTGTGGCGGAGGAGGGGGGGGGGTTCTTTGTCTCTGGATAAGGGGGGGGGTGTTTCATGTCTTTGACTTTTTTTTTTATTTATATACCTTCGTCTAGGGTTGCATTGTCTGTTTCTGGGGTTCTGTCTTCTGTTTCTGGGGTTCTCTTCTGTCTCTGGGGTTCTGTCTTCTGTCCTTTTCACGATAAAAAAATTATTACTTCTCAGAAATCTTGTGCTGACTTTCACTGCCACTATGCTGAGGCTCTGAGGCTCTTGTTTCAACCAACTAATTGAATATTATCAATCCATTATAAAGTCAAATACACCTTCATGAAGGAGCCTACTTGTTCACGACACATTGTGATATAATAGTCAAGAGTATTGACGGAAACAATAAAGTATAAACACAGAGTATCACTGGTAATGATTTCTTTATAAACCATTGACCTCATTTTTGTTATCTCAGTCATACGTTTCTTATCAACGTCTTCTGGTTGGTCCTCAGAGCTGTCTGGCTGTAGATAATCATTTCCCTCGGCTGTTGGACTGTAACCAATCATTTTCCTCGGCTGTCGGACCGTAACCAATAATTTCCCTCGGCTGTTGGACTGTAACCAATCATTTTCCTCGGCTGTCGGACCGTAACCAATAATTTTCCTCGGCTGTTGGACTGTAACCAATCATTTTCCTCGGCTGTTGGACTGTAACTAATCATTTTCCTCGGCTGTTGGACTGTAACTAATCATTTTCCTCGGCTGTTGGACTGTAACTAATCATTTTCCTCCGCTAGCTTAAGAAAATGAAGAACGCAGAAGAAATATGATGGCTGGAGGTGCATAAACTTGCTGGTAATATTGAAATTGATCTGACCAATCATAATGGACTATTAATATCTGGTAATAAGCAGGTAAGAAACTGGAGTTGGGCTGAGTATTTAATAATTATAGAAAGCCCCTGCGCTTAAAACTTGGCCGGAGGCGAGAAAGGAGTCTTGGGGGTTACATTACCAGGCGCCTGATCTGGGCGGAGACGTTTGGGCCCCAAATGTGAGCCTGGATATTAAAAGCGATAAATTGTGATGCCGAGCGTAGAGGTCGGCAAAGGTTTGTGTGTGTCAACTGTTTTACACTTGTGCTCGGAGATCAGCGGTGTTATTCCCTGCGCCAAGTACACATAGAGGCAAGAGTCCGCTGAAGAATGAGTTACAATTTCTGGTGAGCGGCGCGGGGTGTGTGGTGAACATGTGCGCTTAAATTGGTTACATTGGCAAGCATTTCATCCCTTATTCTCTCTCACCCCCCCCTTCCTTCCTTCCTTCCTTTCCCTCTCTCCTTTCTTCTTTTATCCTTCCTCTCCTCGTACTTTCCCTCCTGTCCTCCCTCGTCCCCGTTTATCTCTCTCTCTCTCTATAACTCACTTACACACACACACACACACACACACACAGGTTTTAAAACCAGGTATGATAGGGAAATGGGACAGGAGTCATTGCTGTAAACAACCGATGCTCGAAAGGCGGGATCCAAGAGTCTATACTCGATCCTGCAGACACAACTAGGTGAGTATACACACACACACACACACGTAGGCGGGATCCAAGAGTCACTGCTCGATCCTGCAGACACAACTAGGTGAGTATACACACACACACACACACGTAGGCGGGATCCAAGAGTCACTGCTCGATCCTGCAGACACAACTAGCTGAGTACACACACACACACACACACACACACACACACACACACACACACACACACACACACACACACACACACATACACACACACACACACACACACACACACACACACACACACACACACACACACACACACACACACACACACACGTAGGCGGGATCCAAGAGTCAATGCTCGATCCTGCAGACACAAATATGTGATTACACACACACACACACACGTAGGCGGGATCCAAGAGTCACTGCTCGATCCTGCAGACACAACTAGCTGAGTACACACACACACACACACACACACACACACACACACACACACACACACACACACACACACACACACACACACACACACACACACACACACATACACACGTAGGCGGGATCCAAGAGTCAATGCTCGATCCTGCAGACACAAATATGTGATTACACACACACAGACACACTTGTGTGTGTGTGTGTGTGTGTGTGTGTGTGTGTGTGTGTGTGTGTGTGTGTGTGTGTGTGTGTGTGTGTGTGTGTGTGTGTGTATGGTGTGGTTGTGTGTAGAGGCTGACCTGCTGACGTGATGGGCAGGACAGGAGAACACTGGAAGCTCACATCAGATCACTCCTCCCACACAGGGTCTTATAAACACTTGGACCTGCCTCCCTGAGACAGCCCTAGATGCCAAGATGTTGCTCTATCTCAAAATCTAGCTGACAAAATAATCTTCATGAACAATGAACGGGGGACCTCCAACAAGCCGCTGGCTCACTGTCCCCGTCGATAGGGGCTGGGGACCTCCAACAAGCCGCTGGCTCACTGTCCCCGTCGATAGGGGCTGGGGGACCTCCAACAAGCCGCTGGCTCACTGTCCCCGTCGATAGTGGCCCTCAGATAAATTCTGATAATTCCTTGATGGAATGTAAACAAAATAAACATAGATCCAAATTGACTGACAAAGATAAATATGCATATAACTGCAGTAGCATTACAAATTATAATGTTTTTCTGTGCTGTATATATGTACTGATAATGCCCAAACTTGCTGCAAGATTTAATATATAATAAATTATTTGTTGTAATTATTCTCCAAAGGTTATATTACCCCTGTGTCCCCCTCACCTACACGGGGGAGATGAAATTAATGAAGCCTCAAAACTAGTTAATAATGTTAGTGTGTAAAACCTCTGCTTAATTTGCTACTCTCCCGACAGGTGGCGACACCACAAATGCTTCAGAGTTGGATGGTAAACCAACATAACCCCTTCTTGAGGTTATCTTGAGATGATTTCGGGGCTTTAGTGTCCCCGTGGCCCGGTCCTCGACCAGGCCTCCACCCCCAGGAAACAGCCCGTGACAGCTGACTAACACCCAGGTACCTATTTTACTGCTCGGTAACAGGGGCATAGGGTGAAAGAAACTCTGCCCATTGTTTCTCGCCGGCGCCCGGGATCGAACCCGGGACCACAGGATCACAAGTCCAGTGTGCTGTCCGCTCGGCTGACCGGCTCCTTGTTAGTGATCCCAATTTGGATTCCTTGTAGTGCATATTTACAGTATTAATAAACATTATATTGATTGTTGACCAAAGCACACACTAGGAAATGAAGGGACGACGACGTTTCCGTCCTTCCTGGACCATTCTCAAGTCACAATCGACTTGAGAATGGTCCAGGACGGACCGAAACGTCGTCGTCCCTTCACCTTCTAGTGTGTGGTTTGGTCAACATATTTCAGCCACGTTATTGTGACTCATCGCCTGCATAAACAGTATAGTCTATTATTCAAAGCTCTAGTAGCTAGATAATAGATTCCTTGGAGACAATAGCGTGGTACAAAAGTCCTATAACTCTCCAAGACTCTCCTATATTATGAAATAGATTCCTTGTCAGTAACTTTGTCAAGAACACTCTCCAACTCTCCTTCCCGGACTTTGATTCATTAACATAAACATATATGTCAGAATAGTTAAGTTTACCTTGAGACAAGAATGTAATATTATTGAAACTTCATTATTTACTTGGATATCAAGCAAATGGGTTGCTTGATATCACATTATCTAATGTGATATCAAGCAATCATCAGAGGTCAACTTTCCAGTTTTATGCCCACTGTGGGACTATCAGTCTTGGGACCCACTGTGGGACTATCAGTCTTGGGACCCACTGTGGGACTATCAATCTTGGGACCCACTGTGGGACTATCAGTCTTGGGACCCACTGTGGGACTATCAATCTTGGGACCCACTGTGGGACTATCAATCTTGGGACCCACTGTGGGGCTATCAGTCTTGGGACCCACTGTGGGACTATCAGTCTTGGGACCCACTGTGGGACTATCAGTCTTGGGACCCACTGTGGGACTATCAGTCTTGGGATCCATTATAGAACTAAAACCCATAGGTTCTTGTGGCTCATCTGTCCAGTCACTTGGACAAGACGGTATATCGACGATCTTGCTTCTTGCAAATCTGGGATCGATCCCCGACGGTCTGTTTTTCGGCCAAAGTTGCTCTCCTCAGTCCACATAGCCAAGACAATGTGACCAAGATGTGCTACATATTCACATAGGCCATGTGCTATGTATCTTATCCTTGCAGATCCTCAGTTTAATAGTCAAATCCAAAGCTCTAAGTCCTGACTAATGGTAAGATAGAACTCATTTCATCCTGATCTCAAATGGACTCACCAATGTCCACACCATTGAGCTCATATCCACTGCCAAACTTCTTTTATCGAACTTAAAATTTCCATTTGTCAACAGCGAAGTGCATTAGCCATTTCTCCGTCCACACTTGACGACTATTGAGGTCCGCAGCAGTGAACACGTCAATGTTTGTCTTCCTCTCTGTGACGCAAGATAAGATAGTCGCAAGACGAAAGGGGAAAAGAACGAGAATGAAGGTAGATGGCGAGATAAAGAGGGAAGAGGAGATGAGGATGAAAGGAGAGTCATAAAGTGGAAAATGGAAAGAAGGAGAGAGAACAACGTGATTCAGAGAAGAAAAGGGAAGAGAGATAGGTTGGAGAGGGAGGAGAAAGGAGAAAATATATTAGGAAAACTGGAGCAGAGGACTGAGGTAGGAGAGGAGGTAGAGGGAGAGAGAGAGAGAAGTGGGAGGGTGTAGAAGAAAGAGATAGAAGAGAGGTGAAGCCCTTACTCCTGGCCAGTCCCGTTCATAACACAGTACCACAACACACCAGCATACACGTGTCACCTAGGACACGTGTCATCTAGGGCAAGTGTCATCTAGGACACGTGTCACCTAGGACACGTGTCATCTAGGGCAAGTGTCATCTAGGACACGTGTCACCTAGGACACGTGTCATCTAGGGCAAGTGTCATCTAGGACACGTGTCACCTAGGACACGTGTCATCTAGGACACGTGTCATCTAGGACACGTGTCACATAGGACACGTGTCATCTAGGACACGTGTCATCTAGGACACGTGTCACCTAGGACACGTGTCATCTAGGACACGTGTCACCTAGGACACGTGTCATCTAGGCACTGTCATCTAGGACACGTGTCATCTAGGACACGTGTCACCTAGGACACGTGTCACCTAGGACACGTGTCATCTAGGCACTGTCATCTAGGACACGTGTCATCTAGGACACGTGTCATCTAGGACACGAGTGATCTAGGACAATGATAGCGAGACACATAAATACAGCCGACGGAGAAGGAACAGACAGACAAGGAGAGACAGAGTGAAAGGAATTTCTCGCTTTCTAGAATTATGGAAGCCAGCCCGACAAAATATACATTAGAATTAATATATTCTACCCTTGTCAGCATTAAATTTATAAAACCAACTCCTAAATCTGCAACGTCCGCTTTACAAAAAGTATAAATCGACCCTACTTATATTTCAGACTCATTCACACTTGAAAAAAGTGGTGGGAGTGAGCGCGCGTGTCCTCCCCCTGCCACCGTCAGTGAGCGACTGACTAGCTCAAGCGAGGTATAAAGAATGCTCCAGCTGGCAAGCGAGCCTCGTGACGTCAGACCAAACAAGAGAAGAAAGCTTCCCGCACCGGCCACCACAGCCAGATAAATCCTGAGGGATAAGTTCTCCACACCCATAATTCACTCCTTATCTGCGTTAACAGTGGAGATAGTGAATGGTGAGTGGGCGGAGATAATGGTGAGGCGGAGAGAGGCGCCACAGATAAGGATAGTGAAGGAGACTGACGATGGCAGACGGTTGGAAGAGAAAATACTGCGAGGGTGTGGAAAGGGAGGGACAGTAAGGGACGGTAGAAACGGAACAGCGAGTAGCGGTAGGGAGCAGTGACGGGTGGTAGAGATGGAACAGCGAAGGGGTGATAGAACCCCTCAGAGCTAATAATCTTTAAGAGAATGACTGGCTGATTCTCTGTCCAGAGTTGGAAGCCAGACATTTGGGGTTAGCCTCGCCCAAATTGGCAGAGGGAATGGTCTGGTGTACGGGATGAACATAGGCTAATCGGGGTCAGGTTATCTTGAGATGATTTCGGGGCTTTTTAGTGTCCCCGCGGCCCGGTCCTCGACCAGGCCTCCACCCCCAGGAAGGAGGCCGTGACAGCTGACTAACACCCAGGTACCTATTTTACTGCTAGGTAACAGGAGCATAGGGTGAAAGAAACTCTGCCTATTGTTTCTCGCCGGCGCCTGGGATCGAACCCAGGACCACAGGATCACAAGTCCAGCGTGCTGTCCGCTCGGCCGACCGGCTCCGGGTCACCAGAATTCAAAAGAGATCAACGTGCCAGGATCCCATTCACACCCCCACAACGATTTTTAGTCGCTGTCCATCGGCTACACAGCTAAATACTTTCAAAACAAACATCAACAACATGTTTTATGGCAATATACGCCATTATTCACTCATCTCTGGAAAAATAACAAATTTCCTGCTATTCATAATTTGCCCGTACTGGCATAAAACAGACAATCCTCCCGCAGCTTCAAAGGTTTTCAACCCACGTCACATTCTCAGAGTAGTTGGGGTAACTATTATAATTTCTTAATATTTCATGTTAAGGAAAATGCGTCAATAGACAAAGAAGCCATATAATGCGCCTCCTACTGACAAAGGGATGGACAAACGAGCGTTATGGAACTAAAAGACAAAGGGAGTTGAAGCTCGTGTCTCCCGCCGCGTGCCTTGTAAATGGATTACCCTCACCACCCAACACGGGGGAATTTTTAATCCCGCGCAGAGCAGCGGTCTACAGTGTGTGGCTGACGAACACTGTGTGAGCCTTCCTGTCCTGCTGCTCCTGCTGCTGCTGCTCCTGCTGCTGCTGCTGCTGCTGCTGCTCCTGCTGCTGCTGCTGCTGCTGCTGGTCCTGCTGCTGCTCCTGCTGGTGCTGCTGCTGCTCGTGCTGCTGCTGCTGCTGCTGCTCCTGCTGCTGCTGCTGCAGCTGCTGGTCCTGCTGCTGCTCCTGCTGGTGCTGCTGCTGCTCGTGCTGCTGCTGCTGCTGCTCCTGCTGCTGCTGCTGCTCCTGCTGCTGCTGCTGCTGCTGCTGCTGGTCCTGCTGCTGCTCCTGCTGGTGCTGCTGCTGCTCGTGCTGCTGCTGCTGCTGCTCCTGCTGCTGCTGCTCCTGCTGCTGCTGCTGCTCCTGCTGCTGCTCCTGCTGCTGTTGCTGCTGCTCCTACTGGTATTGCTGCTGCTGCTGCTGCTCCTGTCTGGTGTGTACCGGGTGTAAATGTTGACGAAGGGGTGTAAAATACCGACAGAGAGCTGTATCCATACACAAACATAAAAAATTACTTACACTCACAAACACCTCCAAACAAAGACAAACTGGCAGACGTCACACTGTGACGAGTCTACGTCAGACGATGGGTGGAAGGCTAGCAAGTGAGCCACATGAGGTGGAACGTCATCCTCCAAGAATGACCAATACGTCAGCTGGCGTCACTCTACGCGAGGACGGTCGTTGGTGAATATGTATATTCCAGAGGCGGGCCCTCGATAATGTACCGAAGGGTCGTGTCTTCTCAAGTAGTAATGCCAGCAGACCTTACATACATAATATTGGACGGGTGAATACATTTTGGAGCCTGGCCCGTCATTCTTAGTAATGGCAGCCAGATAGCCACACTCACGCACCACACTGGGACGCACTACATTGGGACGCACCACATTGGGACGCACCACACTCACGCACCACACTGGGACGCACCACACTGACGCACCACACTGGGACCAGCCACACTGACGCACCACATTGGGACGCACCACACTGACGCACCACACTGAGACGCACCACATTGGGACGCACCACATTGGGACGCACCACACTGACACACCACACTGGGACCAGCAGCACTGACGCACTACATTAGGACGCACCACACTGACGCACCACATTGGGACGCACCACGTTGGGACGCACCACACTGACGCACCACGTTGGGACGCACCACGTTGGGACGCACCACGTTGGGACGCACCACACTGACGCACCACATTGGGACGCACCACGTTGGGACGCACCACACTGACGCACCACGTTGGGACGCACCACACTGGGACGCACCACACTGGGACAAGCATCATTCCAATCATCCCATTCAGCTTACCCATCCCCATTTTCTCTCTCTTACCCATTTCACCCCATTCATAACCAATCATCCACCCATCCAACCATCTTTTTTGCATAATTTTCTCCGTCACCCATTCGCCACGCCACCCGTTCGACTCCCCAGGGGTGACTGGCCAGGAGTGACTGGCCAGGGGTGACTGGCCAGGGGTGACTGGCCAGGGGTGACTGGCCAGGAGTGACTGGCCAGGGGTGACTGGCCAGGGGTGACTGGCCAGGGGTGACTGGCCAGGGGTGACTGGCCAGGGGTGACTGGCCAGGGGTGACTGGTCAGGGGTGACTGGCCAGGGGTGACTGGTCAGGGGTGACTGGCCAGGGGTGACTCCCTAGGGGTGAGTGACCAGGGGGTGACTCCCTAGGGGTGACTGGCCAGGGGTGACTAGCCAGGGGTGACTGGCCAGGGGTGACTGGCCAGGGGTGACTGGCCAGGGGTGACTGGCCAGGGGTGACTGGCCAGGGGTGACTGGCCAGGGGTGACTGGCCAGGGGTGACTGGCCAGGGGTGACTGGCCAGGGGTGACTGGTCAGGGGTGACTGGCCAGGGGTGACTGGTCAGGGGTGACTGGCCAGGGGTGACTGGTCAGGGGTGACTGGCCAGGGGTGACTCCCTAGGGGTGAGTGACCAGGGGTGACTCCCTAGGGGTGACTGGTCAGGGGTGACTGGCCAGGGGTAACTGGTCAGGGGTGACTGGCCAGGGGTGACTCCCAAGGGGTGAGTGACCAGGGGTGACTCCCTAGGGGTGACTGGCCAGGGGTGACTAGCCAGGGGTGACTGGCCAGGGGTGACTGGCCAGGGGTGACTCTCCAGGGGTGAGTGACCACCAACTTAGCGGTGACAACCAACAGACACACACACCCACCATCACCCAACACGCTCCGCTGCTCTAAAGGTTAATTATAAATCTCATTGAACTCAAAAAAGTTGTGCATGTGATACTAAACGTGTGTACTCACCTAGTTGTGGTTGCGGGGGTTGAGCTCTGGCTCTTTGGTCCCGCCTCTCAACTGTCAGTCAACAGGTGTACAGGTTCCTGAGCCTACTGGGCTCTATCATATCTACACTTGAAGCTGTGTTTGGAGTCAGCCTCCACCACATCACTGCCTAATGCATTCCATTTGTTCTGACACTGACAAAATTATATATAATTTTAAATGGGTTATCTGCGGCTCATTTGTATGGAGTACTGGTACTTGTATGGTATGGAGGCGTGTGTATGGAGGCGTGTGTGTGGAGGCGTGTGTATGGAGGCGTGTGTGTGGAGGCGTGTGTATGGAGGCGTGTGTGTGGAGGCGTGTGTATGGAGGCGTGTGTATGGAGGCGTGTGTATGGAGGAGTGTGTATGGAGGAGTGTGTATGGAGGCGTGTGTATGGAGGCGTGTGTATGGAGGAGTGTGTGTGGAGGAGTGTGTATGGAGGCGTGTGTATGGAGGCGTGTGTATGGAGGCGTGTGTATGGAGGCGTGTGTATGGAGGAGTGTGTATGGAGGCGTGTATGGAGGAGTGTGTATGGAGGAGTGTGTATGGAGGAGTGTGTATGGAGGCATGTGCATGGGGGCAGGTGTATGGAGGCGTGTGTATGGAGGCGTGTATGGAGGCGGGTCTAGGAAGAGCACTAAGGCCACCAACTAGGGTGTGGCCAAAGGGGTAATTAGCCTTGTCACGCAACGCTCTCATTCCTAATGAAAATAAAACCCTAACCCATTAACGGGATTACTCGCGTGTTAAGCATATACTCCCCCCCCCTCCCCCCACACTGCTGCCCTGCCTCCTGTGGCTGTCACCATAACTCACCATAACAACTTCACCATAACAACCTCACTTTAACAACCTCACCATAACCATTTTGGTCAGGGAGCAGACACCATAGTCTGGTTCACTACTCACCATATTCTACGGGTTCACTACTCACCATACTCTATAGGTTCACTACTCACCATATTCTACGGGTTCACTACTCACCATACACTACGGGTTCACTACTCACCATACACTACGGGTTCACTACTCACCATACACTACGGGTTCACTACTCACCATACACTACGGGTTCACAACTCACCATACACTACGGGTTCACTACTCACCATACACTACGGGTTCACTACTCACCATACACTACGGGTTCACTACTCACCATACACTACGGGTTCACTACTCACCATATTCTACGGGTTCACTACTCACCATACTCTATAGGTTCACTACTCACCATATTCTACGGGTTCACTACTCACCATACACTACGGGTTCACTACTCACCATACACTACGGGTTCACAACTCACCATATTCTACGGGTTCACTACTCACCATACACTACGGGTTCACAACTCACCATACACTACGGGTTCACTACTCACCATACACTACGGGTTCACTACTCACCATACACTACGGGTTCACTACTCACCATACACTACGGGTTCACAACTCACCACTTTACGCTTAAAACAAAGTATCGTAGGCGCTTAAAAATACCACTTTAAATCTGCTCAGAAGAATGCAGAGCTCAAAACTGATCTGGGAGCCACAGAGACTAGTCCGCAGTGATGGATGTAAGGTCTTGCCCAACCGCTACCACAGAGCCAGGGCTCTATATACAAGACTCCAGCTCTTCCATCTGCAGAGTAAGAGTCGTGGATCTATACCTTCGATCCCAACTCTTACACTAAGAGCAGCGGCTCTATACCTTCGATCCCAGCTCTTACACTAAGAGCAGCGGCTCTATTCCTTCCTCCCTAACTCTTCCACACCAGCAGACTGGAACAGGTGGGATGGGAGGACAATGTGATAATGGGAGAGATGATAAAGAGGTAAAATAGGATACCAAAAATAGGATAGACAGCCCAAGAAGAAAGGAAAAATAAGAAGATTCAGAAAGTACTAAAAAAATGGGAAAGTGATATTCTAATGGAAGAGCTAAAGAGTTACTATGGAGTAGAACGCCAGGGAGTCCTGCCGGGGGCTACACAACCGGCCGAGGCTACACAACCGGCCGGGGCTACCCAACCGGCCGGGGCTACACAACCGGCCGAGGCTACACAACCGGCCGGGGCTACACAACCGGCCGAGGCTACACAACCGGCCGGGGCTACCCAACCGGCCGGGGCTACACAACCGGCCGAGGCTACACAACCGGCCGGGGCTACACAACCGGCCGAGGCTACACAACCGGCCGGGGCTACCCAACCGGCCGGGGCTACACAACCGGCCGAGGCTACACAACCGGCCGGGGCTACACAACCGGCCGAGGCTACACAACCGGCCGGGGCTACACAACCGGCCGAGGCTACACAACCGGCCGGCTACAAGTTACCTCACAAAGATGCGAGCCAGTTATTATGAGTGATGTTGTCGCTCCGTCAAAGCTCAAGCTTGTCTGGGACAACACGCTCAAGCGCCCGGTGTATATAATGACTCAACCACCCAATTGGTGCTCGTTATGGAGTCATTATGTAAAGTGTAGTATTCCCTCGTTCCTCTTGACTATATATTAATAACCCAAGTTGACCAGACCACACACTAGAAGTTGAAGGGACGACGACGTTTCGGTCCGTCCTGGACCATTCTCAAGTCGATTGTCAATAAACCAAGTTATTAGTGTGTCTTGTGGGAAGATATTCCTACCTACCGGACCAGGCAGGTCCTTAACGACCGTGGGCCGTCTATTGACCAGGGATCCCTGTGCTAACTGTCTTGTTACAACTGTGGGTGATCTTAGGTTCACTTGGCACCCACCAGGTGGCGTCGTCACGTCACAAGTGTTATGTCTTGCGTCATGCAGGTCGGCGTTCAATCCCCGACCGTCCACAAGTGGTTGGGCACCATTCCTTCCCCGCCCCGTCCCATCCCATAATCCTTATCCTAACCCCTTCCCAGTGCTATATAGTGGTAATAGCTTGGTGCTTTCCCCCTGATAGTTCCCTCCCTGCATGTACCCTGAGGTAAAACATTACCAAATATATAAAACTTGAAGTCATGGTCTTCCTCAGTCTCACCCTGAGAAGAGTAGTACCTGGTCCTCCCTGACCTTAAGGTCGAGGCCCCCACAGTCATACTAGCGAGAACTCGCCCTTATCACCTCATACATTACCACCTTAAAAGGTATATCAAAGTTATCCTCTGAATGAGATGTCGAGATTTTGACCCCAACTTTTTTGGTGGTTCATCAAAAGGGGAGAAAGTTTGACACATGAAAGAAAGGAGGGTTGTGAGGGGGGCGGCGGGGTACACGCCCCCTTCCCTCTTAACTTTCTCTAATATCTGATAACTCCGCAGTCATGAATTGCCGAATTGTTGGAGAACACCATGATTTTTATGGGTTTCTGTAGGGTGGACCCTGCTTGATGTCTTTCTCGGAGGGTGGTGGATGGTGGTGGTGGATGGTGGTGGTGGATGGTGGTGGTGGATGATGGTGGTGGATGGTGGTGGTGGATGATAGTGGTGGATGGTGGTGGTGGATGGTGGTGGTGGAGGGTGGTGGTGGAGGGTGGTGGTGGATGGTGGTGGTGGATGGTGGTGGTGGATGATGGTGGTGGATGGTGGTGGTGGATGATAGTGGTGGATGGTGGTGGTGGATGGTGGTGGTGGAGGGTGGTGGTGGAGGGTGGTGGTGGATGGTGGTGGTGGATGGTGGTGGTGAATGATGGTGGTGGATGGTGGTGACTTGGATGATAGTGGTGGATGATGGTGGTTGATGGTGGTGATACATGCACCATGAAGCCACGTTAACGTGATGTATCAGTGATAAAATCATTAGGAGTCAAGACCGAGGAAGTCTGCACATGGTATAGAAAGACCTTAACAAACTCCAGAAGTGTTTGTCGTGGGATGTGTTCAACAGAGATACATATAAACAGAGTAACATCAGCAGCACATGAGACGCTTGTAATATTAGAATATTATTTCAAATTCCTCAATACGCTTACATCCATACAGTCTGTAAGAGCCACCAGAGCGAGCAACACTCCTGGAACCCTCACCTCGTCCACCCTAACACTTGATCAATGCTAAACTCTACAACACTATCAGTGCCAGAATAAACAAAGAGTTCAGCTACGAGGACTATCTTGAGGTTATCTTGAGATGATTTCGGGGCTTTAGTGTCCCCGCGGCCCGGTCCTCGGCCAGGCCTCCACCCCCAGGAAGCAGCCCGTGACAGCTGACTAACACCCAGGTACCTATTTTACTGCTAGGTAACAGGGGCATAGGGTGAAAGAAACTCTGCTCATTGTTTCTCGCCGGCGCCCGGGATCGAACCCAGGACCACAGGATCACAAGTCCAGCGTGCTGTCCGCTCGGCTGACCGGCTCCTTAAGACAGGTTAAGATAGGACCGGACATCTTAAGAGTACTCAATATCTTAACACTGGAGAAGACAAGACATAGAGGGGATATGATCACGACATGCAATATACTGACGGGAATAGACAAGGTGGACAAAGACAGCCTCGTTAAATTGAGAGAAAATAGGAGCTAAGAGACACAAATGACTAGAATCAGTGTAAGGAAGAAGTTCCCATAACCTGTACTGGTGGACAATATGGACCTTACCGAAAGCTGAAGACGTAGAAGCCACCTCCATCCACGACTTGTAGACCAGATTTGACAACAATGCCAACCGAGAGGAAACTTAAGATAACACGCAAGAAGCAGAACAAATACAGAGTGAAGGAGGTAGAACAAATCCACAAGGGCCGTGACGAGGATTCGAACCTCCGTTCGAGAGCATCCCAGACGCTGCCTTAATCGACTGAGCTACGACATGGTTAAAAGAATTGTGAAATCATCTTGATTTACCAACGGATCCTGCAGCCTCTCCGAGACTGTGGATGTGTTCATTTGAAGCATCACGCTATTGTGATCTCTGTGTGTAAAGTAGGTAGACTTGACGTAGCCGTAGTGACTCTTAGGTAAGAAGAGTTAGGTAATCACAGGAGGAACTCTTGGACTAAGTCACGACTGGAACAAAGAAAACGGGCAGACGTATTGGCTCTTTTATTGGCTTTCCTAACTCCTGACCTCTTCAATATTGGTGACCCCCCTTCCACCCTTCCCCTTCCCACTCACCCCTCCCTTCCCTCCCACACGCGCCTGGGTGGCTGCACCCTGGGAGGGGCACGGCAAGACGGCACGACCACAGAAATGGAAGGAGATAACAAAAATGAAAACCAGAAGAGACGATGCACGAGTGACTGATGGAGAATAGAAGTCCCCGAGATGGCCCGTGGGAGGGGGAAATATGGCCCGTGGGAGGGGGAAATATGGCCCGTGGGAGGGAGAAACATGGCCCGTGGGAGGGGGAAATATGGCCCGTGGGAGGGGGAAACATGGCCCGTGGGAGGGGGACATATGGCCCGTGGGAGGGGGGACATATGGCCCGTGGGAGGGGGAACATGGCCCGTGGGAGGGGGAAACATGGCCCGTGGGAGGGGGAAATATGGCCCGTGGGAGGGGGAAATATGGCCCGTGGGAGGGGGGAATATGGCCCGTGGGAGGGGGAAATATGGCCCGTGGGAGGGGGAAATATGGCCCGTGGGAGGGGGAAATATGGCCCGTGGGAGGGGGGAATATGGCCCGTGGGAGGGGGAAATATGGCCCGTGGGAGGGGGAAATATGGCCCGTGGGAGGGGGAAATATGGCCCGTGGGAGGGGGAAATATGGCACGTGGGAGGGGGACATATGGCCCGTGGGAGGGGGAAATATGGCCCGTGGGAGGGAGAAATATGGCCCGTGGGAGGGAGAAATATGGCACGTGGACGGGCTGGGATGGAATGGACTTGCTCTAAGGACGGGCTGGGATGGTATGGACTTGCTCTGAGGACGGGCTGGGATGGTATGGACTTGCTCTGAGCACGGGCTGGGATGGTATGGACTTGCTCCGAGGACGGGCTGGGATGGTATGGACTTGCTCTGAGGACGGGCTGGGATGGTATGGACTTGCTCTGAGGACGGGCTGGGATGGTATGGACTTGCTCTGAGGACGGGCTGGGATGGTATGGACTTGCTCTAAGGACGGGCTGGGATGGTATGGACTTGCTCTGAGGACGGGCTGGGATGGTATGGACTTGCTCTGAGGACGGGCTGGGATGGTATGGACTTGCTCTGAGGACGGGCTGGGATGGTATGGACTTGCTCTGAGGACGGGCGTGAGAAAGGAGTAAGGGAAGTGTCAGAGAGTGGCGGGTTCGCCCGCTGGACCACCACACACAAAGGACACCATTCATGAGACAATTGGCTTAAAGGACAACTGAACTAAACCATTTAAAAGACAATGAATGAACTGAAAACGTGTTTGACAATACACAAACTTTGTAAAGGAAGGGGAAATGGACACGGGAAATGTAGAGACGTGTATTTTAAACTGTCAAAACAAAGGAACAAAGCTTGACAGGCCTTGTGTCAGGCTTGACACAAGCTGGGAAGGCTTGCCTGACTCCCGGACATATAATCCCCCCCCCCCCTACTCCCAGCATTCCAATCTACTCTGTACTCAAAGTTACAATCTTTCTCAGTCAAATCTACAGGTATTTATATGGTTACGTTTGACAGGTGTGTGGGCCAAATATCGTTTGACAGGTGTGTGGGCCCGTGACTAAGTGATACTTGACACATCAGAAGGAATATTTCCTTCTACAAGTCAGGTCTTGATTGTCGGTATAATCTTTGTGTCACAATGACCTGCAGCAGTGATTAGTCCAGACACGACCCTGACGTCCGTCACAATGTTGACAGTCTCTGTCACACTGTGTTGACAGCCTCTGTCACACTGTTGACAGCCTGTCACACTGTGTTGACAACCTCCGTCACACTGTGTTGACACCCTCCATCACACTGTTGACAGCCTCCGTCACGCAGTTGACAGCCTCCGTCACACAGTTGACAGCCTCCGTCACATTGTTGACAGCCGACAAGTAGGATATGTACATGCATGAGAGACGGTTGATTTAAATGAGCCCCCGCTTAGTATGGGTCAATAGGCCTGTTACGATGAACCATAATTGTACGGGACAGGAAGCCTGCAGTTAGGCTCATCACGGTCCCAATAAGCCTACTAATAATCTTACACACCCCACAACAGCTCGTCTAGCTAGGTGAACAGATGCGTCAGGTAAATGGAAACGTGCTTCTATCCTGCCCGAGCATTGAACCTGGGTCCCTCGGTTGAGAGCCGAGGGGAGAGAGTAAGTAGAAGGAAGAATTAGAGGGGAAACTGTGCAAGAAATGTTATCATTAGTCATTTAAGCTGAGGGGACAACCCGGGAAACAATGAGAAACAATATTAAATCAGCACAAGTGCACAGGGAGTGTAGGAAGGTCACTTGCAACACTGACCTTGTCTGTAACAGTGACCTTGTCTGCAACAGTGACCTTGTCTGTCTGCAACAGTGACCTTGTCTGTCTGCAACAGTGACCTTGTCTGCAACACTGACCTTGTCTGTCTGCAAGAGTTACCTTGTCTGCAAGAGTGACCTTGTCTGTCTGCAAGTGACCTTGTCTGTCTGCAACAGTGACCTTGTCTGTCTGCAACAGTGACCTTGTCTGTCTGCAACTGTGACCTTGTCTGCAACAGTGACCTTGCCTGCAACAGTGACCTTGTCTCAACTGAGACCTTGTCTGCAACAGTGACCTTGTCTGCAACAGTGACCTTGTCTGCAACACTGACCTTGTCTGTCTGCAACAGTGACCTTGTCTGCAACACTGACCTTGTCTGTCTGCAACAGTGAACTTGTCTGCAACACTGACCTTGTCTGTCTGCAACAGTGACCTTGTCTGCAAGAGTGACCTTGTCTGTCTGCAAGTGACCTTGTCTGTCTGCAACAGTGACCTTGTTTGTCTGCAACAGTGACTTTGTCTGCAACTGTGACCTTGTCTGCAACAGTGACCTTGCCTGCAACAGTGACCTTGTCTCAACTGTGACCTTGTCTGCAACAGTGATCTTGTCTGCAACAGTGACCTTGCCTGTAACAGTGACCTTGTCTGCAACAGTGACCTTGCTTGCAACAGTGACCTTGCTTGCAACAGTGACCTTATCAACAACAGTGACCTTGCCTGTAACATAACGCTGTATTTCCACATAAGAAATGTAGGTAGAATAGAAGATAACGTGAAGAAGAGAAGGAAGAGAGAGAAGAGAGAGAGAGAGAGAGAGAGAGAGAGAGAGAGAGAGAGAGAGAGAGAGAGAGAGAGAGAGAGAGAGAGAGAGAGAGAGAGAGAGAGAGAGAGAGAGAGAGAATGAATGGAAGAAGGAGTGAAGAATGAGGGAAAAATAAAATAATTTTGTTTCCCTCCACATAAGAGCACAGAGCTTCCCTCCACCTAAGAGCACAGATCTTCCCTCCACCTAAGAGCAAAGAGCTTCCCTCCACCTAAGAGCACAGAGCTTCCCTCCACCTAAGAGCAAAGAGCTCCCCTCCACCTAAGAGCACAGAGCTTCCCTCCACCTAAGAACACAGAGCTTCCCTCCACCTAAGAACACAGAGCTTCCCTCCACCTAAGAGCAAAGAGCTCCCCTCCACCTAAGAGCACAGAGCTTCCCTCCCCCTAAGAGCAAAGAGCTTCCCTCCACCTAAGAGCACAGAGCTTCCCTCCACCTAAGAGCACAGAGCTCCCCTCCACCTAAGAGCACAGAGCTTCCCTCCCCCTAAGCGAGAGAAAACTGGGATAAGTAAAAGGGAAGGAAGGAAATATTAATGAAAGGAGAGAATGTGGTAAGGGAGAGAACAATAAAGACAATGAAAATATATGGCAGTGAGGGAGGGTCGCTAGGCATGAAAGAAAACGAGAGAGGGGCAACTTTATTAATGTACAATGGGGCAAGAAAAACGACACTATTCAACGAATACCACAAACACGCGGCGCCTATTTTGATTGTAATTACCAGGAATTGTGTGATATGTTGGGAGAGGGAATATTATCAGGAGAAAGTGCCAAGCCATTACGACTATATAGCACTGGGAAGGGGTCAGGATAAGGATTTTGGATGTGACGGGGAGAAGGAATGGTGCTCAACCATTTGTGGACGGTCGGGGATTGAACGCCGACCTGCATGACGTGAGACCGTTGCTCTACCATATAAAATATTAATTATATATTCATAGGTTCTTTGTAATATATAATAATAATATTCAAAATATTATTATATATTCATAAACAGGGTTAGTTACCTTGAGGTGCTTCCGGGGCTTAGCGTCCCCGGTCGTCGACCAGGCCTCCTGGTTGCTGGACTGATCAACCAGGCTGTTGGACGCGGCTGCTCGCAGCCTGACGTATGAGTCACAGCCTGGTTGATCAGGTATCCTTTGGAGGTGGATTAACTAGCATTTAGCCTTTGTTGATGAGGACGGGCTAGTGTAGTAGCACAGTTCGGTTTGTTGTCAACTTACATTCTGGAATCTTGGGTTCGAATCCCCGGCTAGACAGAATTGGTTGGGTACGTCTCCTTATACCTAATACCGCTGTTTACCTAGCAGTCACTAGGCACCCGTGAGTTACTTAACTATTGTGAGGGGGGGTTGCTTTCTTGGGAGAGTCAGTAGCTCCACCTTGGGGAGACCTCCATGTAAGCCTAACATTATATATATATATATATATATATATATATATATATATATATATATATATATATATATATATATATATATTTTGGAATTTTTTGGAAGTTTGTCGTAACAAAGCTCGTCGTACATATTATAATAATGTATGCAGTGAAAGGACTCGCCCAAAGAATGTGTTATGTTTACCATATTTCTCTGGGTTTGAGAATATTGTCAAGGCCTTGAAACTTTTTAATATAGATGTAATGTTTAGCTACGAAAACACTGTTGGTAAGTTATTAGTAAGGAACAGCCCTCGTAGTGATAATTGCGTCATTTATAAAATACCTTGTAAGGAATGTAATAAGTTCTATGTCGGGCAAACATCTAAAGATTTAAAATGTAGAATATCGCAACATAAATACTCTGTAAGACATGGCCAATTATCTAATGCTTTGTTTGTGCATTTGTCAGAAAAAGCTCACCAAATTGATTGGGAGAGTGCGTCTTCAATAACAAATTGTAAAAGCACCTATAACAGAAACATAATTGAATCCGCTTTGATACAGATCACCAAAGAAAGTAATTTGAATATTAGCAGTGGTCTATATAACTTAGATCCATTTCTAATAGATCAGCTAAAGGGCGATTTAAGTAGAATCATTGAAAAACATTTGTCTCACTAATTTATTGTATATATTTACCTCTTTATGTTATAATTACCTATGCATTATGCTTGTATGTCTGCTGTATCAGATGGGCCATTGGGCTACATCGGATGGGCGAATTGGGTGCATCTGATGGGCCAATGGGCCTTCTGCGTTGTCCAAGTATTGTACCTCACCTTACTTCACCACTCTCTCCTGCCTATTTATACCCATCACTCGATCTGTAAAATGACCTTCTGAAGATGTATTTAATATACGAAAGTACTTAAGGAAATTTCCTGTTTCATTTTTCCTCCGTGGTCTGACATTGTCACATTCTTAATCACGTGTTTATTTTCGTGATATACACACATATATATATATATATATATATATATATATATATATATATATATATATATATATATATATATTATATATATATATATATATATAGAAGGGGTACCACCTCTGGTGCAAATGTAGGGACCCATAGCCTCAGAGAAGAAAATAAAGAGTACTCAGAGAAGACCTTTTGGATCCTCACTGAACACTTTGATATTTTCTTCTCCTACCACCCCTATTCTTTTGTTAAGTGTGTATATTTATCTAACTTTATTTGAAAATGTCATTACACAAAAAAGTTACAATATTGATTACATACAGGGTACAAGGCTGCTTGTCATAAGTTGAATAGCTCCTCCAGCTCCTCAGATGGCGGGCACGAACCATGGATGCAGTGAGCATTTCCTCTCTGGATTGCCACACTAAGGCGCTGAAAAAGAAAACTGGCAGCTCTGGGGTCTCTAGTTGTTTCGATTAGCTTAGACCCCAACTCCTTTAAAAAGCTAGCAGCACTTTTACCCCAGGCACCAAGCGTCTCTGAGGCAATGGGGACAAAATTGTAGTGGTGCTCAAGGTCTCTGTATTTACGTGACTTGGCCGCTTCCCGGTGATTGGCAGCTCCTCCTGCTTGTGTAGCACTGAAGTCAACATAGGTATTGGCTAAAGTTGAAACGCAAGTGTAGTCCCACACCAACTGTCTACCATTCTTCCAGGGGTTCACCGTAATTCCGTCTGGGCGACCGACAGGCTCATCAGAGTTGCGGGACATTAGGTAACGGGGCTCTCTCTCTGCTGGACAACCGGCTGTGGTAAGGCTTCTCTTAATAATGTCATTAACCTCGCCGTGTCTTGCATGCCATCCTCCGGTCCTTTGGCAAAGAAGGCCATGCCGTCCATATCTGTCGGCCTCTGCCTCGCCGCAAATACACCTGTATTCGGTGTGGATTGGGGCAGCTAGGCGAAGAGCCACGGCAATTCGGAGGGCCTGCGGTGTGAGACGGGTGCCGGTTGCTGACATTGGGGTTGCTAATAGGAAATCACCTGCATGGGGAGCTGCTACAGCTCTAAGTCGGGCAGTGTCATGTGGTGTCGTCGCAGCTTCTAGCAAAGTTGCAGCTTCTTGGTCGGCAATGGGGCGATCCCAGCTGGATTGCTTATGGGCTTCAGAAGGCGGTGGTTGGGGTGCTGGTCCTGCGAGAGAGACCCATTTGGTTGTGCAGTCTGTGAAGCTGGGATCATGCACCCCTGCCTGTTGAACTAGGTGCTCAGGTAGGATTTCCTCCCGGTAGGATTTTATTTTTTTAGGATTTAGATTTTCCTCTCAGGTAGGATTTTCCGACGGTAGCAGTCTTTCCTGTAGACATATATTATTAAATATGACCGAAAAAGTAAGATTAATAATTCTAACACGAATTTTCTCAATCTTTCGTACATTTCTTTTCACTGTTGGAGGTAATTCAAAAATCAATTCTCCAAAATTCATTTTTATTTCTAGTCTGACGCGACACTTGAGCGCGTTTCGTAAAACTTATTACATTTTCAAAGACTTTACACATACACAACTGAATAGAACTTACATATCTCCGATTTGTTTATATCTACTTTTGAGTGAGGTGGATGGGGTGAGGTGGTATTTAATAGGGTATTAATTTCATCAACACAAGACAGAACACGAAACAATGGGTATTGAATGGAAGTGATTTGTAGAAAGCCTATTGGTCCATATTTCTTGATGCTTCTATATTGGAGCGGAGTCTTGAGGTGGGTAGAATATAGTTGTGCATTAATTGGCTGTTGATTGCAGGTGTTGACTTCTTAATGTGCAGGGCCTCGCAAACGTCAAGCCGTCTGCTATCGCTGTATCTATCGATGATTTCTGTGTTGTTTACTAGGATTTCTCTGGCGATGGTTTGGTTGTGGGAAGAGATTATATGTTCCTTAATGGAGCCCTGTTGCTTATGCATCGTTAAACGCCTAGAAAGAGATGTTGTTGTCTTGCCTATATACTGGGTTTTTTGGAGCTTACAGTCCCCAAGTGGGCATTTGAAGGCATAGACGACGTTGGTCTCTTTTAAAGCGTTCTGCTTTGTGTCTGGAGAGTTTCTCATGAGTAGGCTGGCCGTTTTTCTGGTTTTATAGTAAATCGTCAGTTGTATCCTCTGATTTTTGTCTGTAGGGATAACGTTTCTATTAACAATATCTTTCAGGACCCTTTCCTCCGTTTTATGAGCTGTGGAAAAGAAGTTCCTGTAAAATAGTCTAATAGGGGGTATAGGTGTTGTGTTGGTTGTCTCTTCAGAGGTTGCATGGCGTTTCACTTTCCTTCTTATGATGTCTTCGACGAAACCATTGGAGAAGCCGTTGTTGACTAGGACCTGCCTTACCCTACAGAGTTCTTCGTCGACTTGCTTCCATTCTGAGCTGTGGCTGAGAGCACGGTCGACATATGCGTTAACAACACTCCTCTTGTACCTGTCTGGGCAGTCGCTGTTGGGTGAAGGAGCCTCCATGATGGAGCAACCTCCCGCTCCGTGTTGCTGTAAAGTAACAGTGTTACAGGTACAAAAAAATAACTACGGGCTCACCATAGCCCGTGCTACTTGGAACTTTTTGTTCCAGGTAGCAAATCTTAAACAACAACAGGTACAAAAGTAGAGTGTCTGGTAGTAAGAGCTCAGATGTACTCCATCGGGAGTGGTTGGTATGACGATAGCCTTGCAGGGTCGGGGTTCAATCCTCAATGGTGCTAGTGGTTGGGAGCCTAACCTTCCTGCACAAATTGTGTCCTGCTGGTCCTCTCTGCCCTGCCAGATTCTAATCCTTGACAATATATATACTTTTCTCTCTCTCCTTGATGAAAGTCCTCGAGTTAATGGGGATAAAATTTTGATGTCTTCGTTCAGGAAGTTGTTGAAGTAATTCTCCAATGTTTTATGTGCTCCTTGATGAAGATATCTGGGTTATGCTCCAAGGGTCTCGCTCCACCTTGATGACGGTAATGTGGTCGTGGTTCGAGGCTCTTCTTCCCTCTTCATTTACCTGTTGAAAAAAATCTCCAAGTTTTACAATCTTCAGGAAATATGCTCTAGTTATTTCTTTCTTTCTCGAAGGTATAGAAATACCCCCCAAGGCAATCGTTGCTCCTTGATGAGGTGTTAGGGTTAAACTGAAGCATCAGCAGCCTCCAGCAGACAAGCCACAAGCACCAGCAGACTGCAGCAGACCACAGGAGACGAGCAGATGGCACCCAGGGCTCCGGCAGGTATGCCATAATGAGAACATGATTCCTTGCATCACGGTAGGAACCTAAACACAGCCACGCTGCTGGCCAGGATGTCCTCTGGCTGATGCGGGGATGGGTGGGGATGGGCGGGGATGGTCTGGGATGGGCGAGGATGGGTGGGGATGGGCGGGGATGGGCGAGGATGGGTGGGGATGGGCGGGGATGGGCCACCAGTGGTGAACCCCACTACTGTGCTCACCAGTGGTGAACCCCAACACTGGGGTCACAGAAACAGCTAAATAAATCAGACTGTATCTCAACCAATTACCACAGAAAGGCTCCCGATGCGCTAACAAAAATCATTGCACGCCAAATCAGAATTAAGATTGCAACTGCCGTTGTAACACCGGTAAACGCACCTGCATTAATTACTTCCTGACAATAGTTGCAAGGAGAACAAAGGAAGATATAGAACTTCCAATCTAGGCCTCTGTAACGAGGCGGGAATATACACAGAGAATCTCATTCTGGCTAAGTGGTCCACATCTTGTAAGAGTGATTCAGTGATTCACTGTTGATTTGCAGTGATTAACAGTGTCACAGTCTGCCTGTCACAGAACCTACATTCCGTGCCACAGAACCAACACTCCGTGCCACAGAACCAACATTCCGTGCCACAGAACCAACATTCCGTGCCACAGAACCAACACTCCGTGCCACAGAACCAACACTCCGTGCCACAGAACGAACATTCCGTGCCACAGAACCAACACTCCGTGCCACAGAACCAACACTCCGTGCCACAGAACCAACATTCCGTGCCACAGAACCAACACTCCGTGCCACAGAACCAACACTCCGTGCCACAGAACCAACATTCCGTGCCACAGAACCAACACTCCGTGCCACAGAACCAACACTCCGTGCCACAGAACCAACACTCCGTGCCACAGAACCAACACTCCGTGCCACAGAACCAACACTCCGTGCCACAGAACCTACATTCTGTGCCACAGAACCTACATTCTGTGCCACAGAACCTACATTCTGTGCCACAGAACCAACACTCCGTGCCACAGAACCAACACTCCGTGCCACAGAACCAACACTCCGTGCCACAGAACCAACACTCCGTGCCACAGAACCTACATTCTGTGCCACAGAACCAACACTCCGTGCCACAGAACCAACATTCCGTGCCACAGAACCTACATTCTGTGCCACAGAACCTACATTCTGTGCCACAGAACCTACATTCTGTGCCACAGAACCAACACTCCGTGCCACAGAACCTACACTCCGTGCCACAGAACCTACATTCTGTGCCACAGAACCTACATTCTGTGCCACAGAACCAACACTCCGTGCCACAGAACCTACATTCTGTGCCACAGAACCTACATTCTGTGCCACAGAACTAACACTAAATTCACTACGGCACTTCCACTGTTTTCCGTTTTGTCCGGTTTTAAATTTAATTTTCATTTAGCGTGTAATCCTTGTTATGGCACAACAATCCCTTACCATTCTCGTTTGAAGTCCTGTTCCACCGTCACACACCGTTGTCACACACACCGTCGTCACCTTACACCGTCGTCACCTCACACCGTCACACACCGTCGTCACCTCACACCGTCACACACCGTCGTCACCTCACACCGTCGTCACCTCACACCGTCACACACCTCACACCGTCGTCACCTCTCACCGTCACACACCGTCGTCAACTCACACCGTCACACACCTCACACCGTCGTCAACTCACACCGTCACTCACCGTCGTCACCTCACACCGTCACTCACCGTCGTCACCTTACACCGTCGTCACCTCACACCGTCACACACCGTCGTCACCTCACACCGTCACACACCATCGTCACCTTACACCGTCGTCACCTCACACCGTCACACACCGTCGTCACCTCACACCGTCACCAACTCACATCCTACTCATCAACTTCTGTGAAAGTTAAGAGCGAAATCTCCACATTCCTTTTATGGTTAACTTTCATATGCATTTTAAAAGACGAAGCGGAGAGTGCTGGTGAGTGTAGTACACACTCCATAATATATATATATATATATATATATATATATATATATATATATATATATATATATATATATATATATATATATATTGTTTACTTCTCACCCATTTGCTTTGAGAAAAGAGAAGGGCTTGAGAAAACATCTGAAGGTGTGGGAGAATTGTCTGTTTTATGCTATTATGACCAAAGTATGAATAGCAGAATACGTTTTTTTTGTTTTCTTTTTCAAAATATTCACCAAGTGTATTTAGCCAGCAATACAACAAATGGTCTGGAAGAGAGAATGTGATCCTGGCACGTTGGTCCCTCTTCAATTCTGCCGACCCCGACTAGCCTATGCCTGTCCCGCACCCCAGACCATTTACCTTGCAGAGTTAGGTGAGGCTAGCCCTAAGCATCTGGCCTCCAACCCTGGACAGACACACAGACGTATCCTATAAATACAGACGGGGAAGTCTGATGTGCCTGGATCTGTTTTTGTGTCTCCCAGTGTCCCTCCTTCCCATTCTTCCTCCCTCCCTCGGGACCTCATTTGGAAAATGTAAATAGATTTGCGAAATATCGCAAACCTGACTCATGAGCATTATTTTGGAGCCGAATTGTGGCTAAATGCTCATATTCACAGATTAAAATTACGACTTTTTATACCGAAAATATTCCAGTTACTGAAAACGGCGATGGGTCACATTTACCCCCCCCCCAAATTTTCCACAAGAGCCACGGGACCTGACTCGTCAAAGCTCACACAAGAGCCACGAGACCTGACTCTCCAAACCTCACACAAGAGCCACGAGACCTCACTCTCCAAACCTCACACAAGAGCCACGAGACCTGACTCTCCAAACCTCACACAAGAGCCACGAGACCTGACTCTCCAAACCTCACACAAGAGCCACGAGACCTGACTCTCCAAACCTCACACAAGAGCCACGAGACCTGACTCTCCAAACCTCACACAAGAGCCACGAGACCTGACTCTCCAAACCTCACACAAGAGCCACGAGACCTGACTCTCCAAACCTCACACAAGACCCACGAGACCTCACTCTCCAAACCTCACACAAGAGTCACGAGACCTCACTCTCCAAACCTCACACAAGAGCCACGAGACCTGACTCTCCAAACCTCACACAAGAGCCACGAGACCTGACTCTCCAAACCTCACACAAGAGCCACGAGACCTGACTCTCCAAACCTCACACAAGAGCCACGAGACCTGACTCTCCAAACCTCACACAAGAGCCACGAGACCTGACTCTCCAAACCTCACACAAGACCCACGAGACCTCACTCTCCAAACCTCACACAAGAGCCACACAACCGGACCAAGTTTCACATAAGTAAGAATGATAATAAATTATATTTGGTCCATATAATTTTGCTATTGTATTTTATCACGTTGAGACCATAACGTCTTGATTCTTTCTTAGAATAAAATGTATTATTATTAAAGACAAGTATATAAACTTTTTATAAATTTATAAACTCTTCCCCGCCCATTGAGCACCCATTGCCGTGTCATATCATGTGTTGCAAAACAGTTTTCCCTCAGTGGTTGCAACACGGCCGGCACCAAAGTCCCGCCCTCCCATCGTCAAGACCAAAACCTGTAACACTCAACCGAGATCAAAAGAAAACTTTATAACTTCGCAAGACTGGTCGGCTGGCCATCATAGGCTGTTAAAACACGTTATCATGAAAGTCAGAGTTCACATCGCTCCGGCAGGTCAAGGGGCAGTTAAGAAATATATTTATAAAACGTAGGTCAGAAAAAAAATCATGAATAGGTAATATAGCGTTGATGAGATCAGGTAATGGAGGAAGAGCCGCACACTGGTTGGAGGGGCCAACAGCGGAGCGGCTGAGCGGACAGCACGCTGGACGCGTAATCCTGTGGTCCCGGGTTCGATTCCGGGCGCCGGCGAGAAACAATGGGCAGAGTTTCTTTCACCCTAATGTCCCTGTTACCTAGCAGTAAATAGGTACCTGTGAGTTAATCAGCTGTCACGGGCTGCTTCCTGGGGTGTGTGGTGTGGAAAGAAAAAAAATAGTAGTTAGTAACAGTTGATTGACAGTTGAGAGGCGGGCCGAAAGGGCAGAGCTCAACCCCGGCAAGCACAAGTAGATGAATACAACTAGGTGAATACTGGTGGTTGAGGCAAGGGGAATGAGGTGATTGGTATGAGGGAATGAGAGCGTGTGACGGAGGTAGTGAGGTAGTCAGCTACTGCTAAACACACACGTCCAGGGTAGTTACTGTTTTACAGTTAACATTTTTTGTCGTCTCATATGTTATGCGCGCGTTGTTTGTCCTGCCCTTTGTTGGTCTGTCTGTCGGCTGTGTTTACTCTGTGTATATTTAATGGCTGCCTGGGGACTGGTGCGTCCGGCTTAACGGTCCACGACGCCCTGTTACCTTCTTATACTGACATGTAAACAATAAGATATACTGCTCTCTTAACCCTGGACCCCTATATTATCCCCCTCTTTCTTTCCCTCTACCACCCCATCTCTTCCCCTCTAGCTCCAACATGCCCCCATCTCTCTCTCTCTCTCTCTCTCTCTCTCTCTCTCTCTCTCTCTCTCTCTCTCTCTCTCTCTCTCTCTGTCTCTCTCTCTGTCTCTCTCTCTCTCTCTCTCTCTCTCTCTCTCTCTGTCTCTCTCTCTCTCTCTCTCTCTCTCTCTCTCTCTCTCTCTCTCTCTCTCTCTCTCTCTCTCTCTCTCTCTCTCTCTCTCTCTCTCTCTCTCTCTCTCTCTCTTTCTCAAACACACACACACACACACACACACACACACACACACACACACACACACACACACACACACACACACACACACACACACACAGGGCTCGCCACGGCAGCCATCAGCTCTTATTTAACTAGAGCAAATACAGACTGACAAACAATGATTGATCACAATTTGCAGAAAGTGAAGGAATACAAAAAGCGTCAGATTCCAAAAAAATATATAACATAAAAAACGCAGACAAACATTACCCAATTGTTTCATAAAACCTCAATAATGTGCTGGTTCGTGACCCCCCCCCCGTGACCCCCCCCCCCCTAGTGACACCCCCTCCATGTGACACCCCCTCCATGTGACACCCCCTCCATGTGACACCCCCTCCATGTGACACCCCCTCCATGTGACACCCCCTCCATGTGACACCCCCTCCATGTGACACCCCCTCCATGTGACACCCCCTCCATGTGACACCCCCTCCATGTGACACCCCCTCCATGTGACACCCCCTCCATGTGACACCCCCTCCATGTGACACCCCCTCCATGTGACACAGACATTCTCCTCGTGACACTGTCTCCATGACACTTGCCCCATGACACTTCATGTGACACAAGACTTTCCTGTAAATATTAAAGTTGAAAAGTTTTTCCAAGAGACAGTAAACGCCATTGTTAAGGTCGTCCAGATGAAATCGATATTTTATTCTGTTGTTGTTGTTGTTACAACAGTCATGTTGTTGTTGTTACAACAGTCATGTTGGTGTTGTTACAACAGTCCTGTTGTTGTTGTTACAACAGTCCTGTTGTTGTTGTTACAACAGTCCTGTTGGTGTTGTTACAACAGTCCTGTTGGTGTTGTTACAACAGTCCTGTTGGTGTTGTTACAACAGTCATGTTGTTGTTGTTACAACAGTCCTGTTGGTGTTGTTACAACAGTCCTGTTGGTGTTGTTACAACAGTCATGTTGTTGTTGTTACAACAGTCCTGTTGGTGTTGTTACAACAGTCCTGTTGGTGTTGTTACAACAGTCCTATTGGTGTTGTTACAACAGTCATGTTGGTGTTGTTACAACAGTCCTGTTGGTGTTGTTACAACAGTCCTGTTGGTGTTGTTACAACAGTCCTGTTGGTGTTGTTACAACAGTCCTGTTGGTGTTGTTACAACAGTCCTGTTGGTGTTGTTACAACAGTCCTGTTGGTGTTGTTACAACAGTCCTGTTGGTGTTGTTACAACAGTCCTGTTGGTGTTGTTACAACAGTCCTGTTGGTGTTGTTACAACAGTCCTGTTGGTGTTGGTGCTTCTGTTTATTCAATAGTTTCCACTACTACCACGGCGTATGATGCTACTGTCTACTGCCACTGTGTCTACTGTCTACTGCCACTGTGTCTACTGTCTACTGCCACTGTGTCTACTGTCTACTGCCACTGTGTCTACTGTCTACTGCCACTGTGTCTACTGTCTACTGCCACTGTGTCTACTGTCTACTGCCACTGTGTCTACTGTCTACTGCCACTGTGTCTACTGTCTACTGCCACTGTGTCTACTGTCTACTGCCACTGTGTCTACTGTCTACTGCCACTGTGTCTACTGCCACTGTGTCTACTGTCTACTGCCACTGTGTCTACTGTCTACTGCCACTGTGTCTACTGTCTACTGCCACTGTGTCTACTGTCTACTGCCACTGCGTCTACTGTCTACTGCCACTGTGTCTACTGTCTACTGCCACTGCGTCTACTGTCTACTGCCACTGTGTCTACTGTCTACTGCCACTGTGTCTACTGTCTACTGTCACTGCGTCTACTGTCTACTGCCACTGTGTCTACTGTCTACTGCCACTGTGTCTACTGTCTACTGCCATTGTGTCTACTGTCTACTGCCACTGTGTCTACTGTCTACTGCCTACTGCCACTGTGTCTACTGTCTACTGCCACTGTGTCTACTGTCTACTGCCACTGTGTCTACTGTCTACTGCCACTGTGTCTACTGTCTACTGCCACTGTGTCTACTGTCTACTGCCACTGCGTCTACTGTCTACTGCCACTGTGTCTACTGTCTACTGCCACTGTGTCTACTGTCTACTGCCACTGTGTCAACTGTCTACTGCCACTGCGTCTACTGTCTACTGCCACTGTGTCTACTGTCTACTGCCACTGCGTCTACTGTCTACTGCCACTGTGTCTACTGTCTACTGCCACTGTGTCTACTGTCTACTGTCACTGCGTCTACTGTCTACTGCCACTGTGTCTACTGTCTACTGCCACTGTGTCTACTGTCTACTGCCACTGCGTCTACTGTCTACTGCCACTGTGTCTACTGTCTACTGCCACTGTGTCTACTGTCTACTGCCACTGCGTCTACTGTCTACTGCCACTGTGTCTACTGTCTACTGCCACTGTGTCTACTGTCTACTGCCACTGTGTCTACTGTCTACTGCCACTGTGTCTACTGTCTACTGCCATTGTGTCTACTGTCTACTGCCACTATGTCTACTGTCTACTGCCATTGTGTCTACTGTCTACTGCCACTATGTCTACTGTCATTGTGTCTACTGTCTACTGCCATTGTGTCTACTGTCTACTGCCACTGTGTCTACTGCCACTGTGTCTACTGTCTACTGCCATTGTGTCTACTGTCTACTGTCATTGTGTCTACTGTCTACTGCCACTGTGTCTACTGTCTACTGCCACTGTGTCTACTGTCTACTGCCATTGTGTCTACTGTCTACTGCCATTGTGTCTACTGTCTACTGCCATTGTGTCTACTGTCTACTGCCACTGTGTCTACTGTCTACTGCCACTGTGTCTACTGTCTACTGCCATTGTGTCTACTGTCTACTGCCATTGTGTCTACTGTCTACTGCCATTGTGTCTACTGTCTACTGCCATTGTGTCTACTGTCTACTGCCATTGTGTCTACTGTCTACTGCCATTGTGTCTACTGTCTACTGCCATTGTGTCTACTGTCTTCTGCCACTGTGTCTACTGCCATTGTGTCTACTTCTACTTACACTGCTGCTGCGATAACAGTATCGTGGATGTGTCAACCGCGTACCGTGAACCGTGTACCGCGTACCGTGAACCGCATAACGTGAACCGCGTACCGTGAACCGCGTACCGTGAACCGCGTACCGCGTACCGTGAACCGCGTACCGTGAACCGCGTACCGTGAACCGCGTACCGTGCACCGCGTACCGTGAACCGCGTACCGTGAACCGCGTACCGTGAACCGCGTACCGTGCACCGCGTACCGTGAACCGCGTACCGTGCACCGCGTACCGTGAACCGCGTACCGTGCACCGCGTACCGTGAACCGCGTACCGTGAACCGCGTACCGTGAACCGCGTACCGTGAACCGCATAACGTGAACCGCATAACGTGAACCGCATAACGTGAACCGCGTACCGTGAACCGCGTACCGTGAACCGCGTACCGTGACCCGCGTACCGTGAACCGCGTACCGTGAACCGCGTACCGTGAACCGCATAACGTGAACCGCGTACCGTGAACCGCGTACCGTGAACCGCGTACCGTGCACCGCGTACCGTGAACCGCGTACCGTGAACCGCGTACCGTGAACCGCGTACCGTGAACCGCGTACCGTGAACCGCGTACCGTGAACCGCGTACCGTGAACCGCATAACGTGAACCGCGTACCGTGCACCGCGTACCGTGAACCGTGCACCGTGCACCGGTGTGTTAGACGACCTGAATAAACCATTATGTTCCCGTATTTGTGAAATAAACACAGACCCCCAACGGTATTGTTGCCAGCGGCCGAGTAGGTCAACACTGCCGCTGGCTGCCTGGTACTGTTGTTAACTGTGTCGTGGAGCACCAGTCATCAACGGGTACTGTTGTTAACTGTGTCGTGGAGCACCAGTCATCAACGGTACTGTTGTTAACTGTGTCGTGGAGCACCAGTCATCAACGGTACTGTTGTTAACTGTGTCGTGGAGCACCAGTCATCAACGGTACTGTTGTTAACTGTGTCGTGGAGCACCAGTCATCAACGGTACTGTTGTTAACTGTGTCGTGGAGCACCAGTCATCAACGGGTACTGTTGTTAACTGTGTCGTGGAGCACCAGTCATCAACGGTACTGTTGTTAACTGTGTCGTGGAGCACCAGTCATCAACGGTACTGTTGTTAACTGTGTCGTGGAGCACCAGTCATCAACGGTACTGTTGTTAACTGTGTCGTGGAGCACCAGTCATCAACGGGTACTGTTGTTAACTGTGTCGTGGAGCACCAGTCATCAACGGTACTGTTGTTAACTGTGTCGTGGAGCACCAGTCATCAACGGTACTGTTGTTAACTGTGTCGTGGAGCACCAGTCATCAACGGGTACTGTTGTTAACTGTGTCGTGGAGCACCAGTCATCAACGGGTACTGTTGTTAACTGTGTCGTGGAGCACCAGTCATCAACGGGTACTGTTGTTAACTGTGTCGTGGAGCACCAGTCATCAACGGGTACTGTTGTTAACTGTGTCGTGGAGCACCAGTCATCAACGGTACTGTTGTTAACTGTGTCGTGGAGCACCAGTCATCAACGGTACTGTTGTTAACTGTGTCGTGGAGCACCAGTCATCAACGGTACTGTTGTTAACTGTGTCGTGGAGCACCAGTCATCAACGGGTACTGTTGTTAACTGTGTCGTGGAGCACCAGTCATCAACGGTACTGTTGTTAACTGTGTCGTGGAGCACCAGTCATCAACGGTACTGTTGTTAACTGTGTCGTGGAGCACCAGTCATCAACGGGTACTGTTGTTAACTGTGTCGTGGAGCACCAGTCATCAACGGGTACTGTTGTTAACTGTGTCGTGGAGCACCAGTCATCAACGGGTACTGTTGTTAACTGTGTCGTGGAGCACCAGTCATCAACGGGTACTGTTGTTAACTGTGTCGTGGAGCACCAGTCATCAACGGTACTGTTGTTAACTGTGTCGTGGAGCACCAGTCATCAACGGGTACTGTTGTTAACTGTGTCGTGGAGCACCAGTCATCAACGGGTACTGTTGTTAACTGTGTCGTGGAGCACCAGTCATCAACGGGTACTGTTGTTAACTGTGTCGTGGAGCACCAGTCATCAACGGGTACTGTTGTTAACTGTGTCGTGGAGCACCAGTCATCAACGGGTACTGTTGTTAACTGTGTCGTGGAGCACCAGTCATCAACGGGTACTGTTGTTAACTGTGTCGTGGAGCACCAGTCATCAACGGGTACTGTTGTTAACTGTGTCGTGGAGCACCAGTCATCAACGGTACTGTTGTTAACTGTGTCGTGGAGCACCAGTCATCAACGGGTACTGTTGTTAACTGTGTCGTGGAGCACCAGTCATCAACGGTACTGTTGTTAACTGTGTCGTGGAGCACCAGTCATCAACGGGTACTGTTGTTAACTGTGTCGTGGAGCACCAGTCATCAACGGTACTGTTGTTAACTGTGTCGTGGAGCACCAGTCATCAACGGGTACTGTTGTTAACTGTGTCGTGGAGCACCAGTCATCAACGGGTACTGTTGTTAACTGTGTCGTGGAGCACCAGTCATCAACGGTACTGTTGTTAACTGTGTCGTGGAGCACCAGTCATCAACGGTACTGTTGTTAACTGTGTCGTGGAGCACCAGTCATCAACGGGTACTGTTGTTAACTGTGTCGTGGAGCACCAGTCATCAACGGTACTGTTGTTAACTGTGTCGTGGAGCACCAGTCATCAACGGTACTGTTGTTAACTGTGTCGTGGAGCACCAGTCATCAACGGGTACTGTTGTTAACTGTGTCGTGGAGCACCAGTCATCAACGGGTACTGTTGTTAACTGTGTCGTGGAGCACCAGTCATCAACGGGTACTGTTGTTAACTGTGTCGTGGAGCACCAGTCATCAACGGGTACTGTTGTTAACTGTGTCGTGGAGCACCAGTCATCAACGGTACTGTTGTTAACTGTGTCGTGGAGCACCAGTCATCAACGGTACTGTTGTTAACTGTGTCGTGGAGCACCAGTCATCAACGGTACTGTTGTTAACTGTGTCGTGGAGCACCAGTCATCAACGGGTACTGTTGTTAACTGTGTCGTGGAGCACCAGTCATCAACGGGTACTGTTGTTAACTGTGTCGTGGAGCACCAGTCAGTCAACGGGTACTGTTGTTAACTGTGTCGTGGAGCACCAGTCATCAACGGGTACTGTTGTTAACTGTGTCGTGGAGCACCAGTCATCAACGGTACTGTTGTTAACTGTGTCGTGGAGCACCAGTCATCAACGGGTACTGTTGTTAACTGTGTCGTGGAGCACCAGTCATCAACGGTACTGTTGTTAACTGTGTCGTGGAGCACCAGTCATCAACGGGTACTGTTGTTAACTGTGTCGTGGAGCACCAGTCATCAACGGGTACTGTTGTTAACTGTGTCGTGGAGCACCAGTCATCAACGGTACTGTTGTTAACTGTGTCGTGGAGCACCAGTCATCAACGAGTACTGTTGTTAACTGTGTCGTGGAGCACCAGTCATCAACGGGTACTGTTGTTAACTGTGTCGTGGAGCACCAGTCATCAACGGGTACTGTTGTTAACTGTGTCGTGGAGCACCAGTCATCAACGGTACTGTTGTTAACTGTGTCGTGGAGCACCAGTCATCAACGGGTACTGTTGTTAACTGTGTCGTGGAGCACCAGTCATCAACGGGTACTGTTGTTAACTGTGTCGTGGAGCACCAGTCATCAACGGGTACTGTTGTTAACTGTGTCGTGGAGCACCAGTCATCAACGGGTACTGTTGTTAACTGTGTCGTGGAGCACCAGTCATCAACGGTACTGTTGTTAACTGTGTCGTGGAGCACCAGTCATCAACGGGTACTGTTGTTAACTGTGTCGTGGAGCACCAGTCATCAACGGTACTGTTGTTAACTGTGTCGTGGAGCACCAGTCATCAACGGTACTGTTGTTAACTGTGTCGTGGAGCACCAGTCATCAACGGGTACTGTTGTTAACTGAGTCGTGGAGCACCAGTCATCAACGGGTACTGTTGTTTACTGTGTCGTGGAGCACCAGTCATCAACGGTACTGTTGTTAACTGTGTCGTGGAGCACCAGTCATCAACGGTACTGTTGTTAACTGTGTCGTGGAGCACCAGTCATCAACGGTACTGTTGT
Source organism: Procambarus clarkii (assembly GCF_040958095.1). NCBI lineage: Eukaryota > Metazoa > Arthropoda > Malacostraca > Decapoda > Cambaridae > Procambarus > Procambarus clarkii. The sequence continues at coordinate 20,138,407 of NC_091187.1, forward strand.
TAACTGTGTCGTGGAGCACCAGTCATCAACGGGTACTGTTGTTTACTGTGTCGTGGAGCACCAGTCATCAACGGTACTGTTGTTAACTGTGTCGTGGAGCACCAGTCATCAACGGTACTGTTGTTAACTGTGTCGTGGAGCACCAGTCATCAACGGTACTGTTGTTAACTGTGTCGTGGAGCACCAGTCATCAACGGGTACTGTTGTTAACTGTGTCGTGGAGCACCAGTCATCAACGGGTACTGTTGTTTACTGTGTCGTGGAGCACCAGTCATCAACGGTACTGTTGTTAACTGTGTCGTGGAGCACCAGTCATCAACGGTACTGTTGTTAACTGTGTCGTGGAGCACCAGTCATCAACGGGTACTGTTGTTAACTGTGTCGTGGAGCACCAGTCATCAACGGGTACTGTTGTTAACTGTGTCGTGGAGCACCAGTCATCAACGGGAACTGTTGTTAACTGTGTCGTGGAGCACCAGTCATCAACGGGTACTGTTGTTAACTGTGTCGTGGAGCACCAGTCATCAACGGGTACTGTTGTTAACTGTGTCGTGGAGCACCAGTCATCAACGGGTACTGTTGTTAACTGTGTCGTGGAGCACCAGTCATCAACGGGAACTGTTGTTAACTGTGTCGTGGAGCACCAGTCATCAACGGTACTGTTGTTAACTGTGTCGTGGAGCACCAGTCATCAACGGGTACTGTTGTTAACTGTGTCGTGGAGCACCAGTCATCAACGGGTACTGTTGTTAACTGTGTCGTGGAGCACCAGTCATCAACGGGAACTGTTGTTAACTGTGTCGTGGAGCACCAGTCATCAACGGTACTGTTGTTAACTGTGTCGTGGAGCACCAGTCATCAACGGGTACTGTTGTTAACTGTGTCGTGGAGCACCAGTCATCAACGGGTACTGTTGTTAACTGTGTCGTGGAGCACCAGTCATCAACGGGAACTGTTGTTAACTGTGTCGTGGAGCACCAGTCATCAACGGGAACTGTTGTTAACTGTGTCGTGGAGCACCAGTCATCAACGGGTACTGTTGTTAACTGTGTCGTGGAGCACCAGTCATCAACGGTACTGTTGTTAACTGTGTCGTGGAGCACCAGTCATCAACGGTACTGTTGTTAACTGTGTCGTGGAGCACCAGTCATCAACGGGAACTGTTGTTAACTGTGTCGTGGAGCACCAGTCATCAACGGTACTGTTGTTAACTGTGTCGTGGAGCACCAGTCATCAACGGTACTGTTGTTAGCTGTGTCGTGGAGCACCAGTCATCAACGGTACTGTTGTTAACTGTGTCGTGGAGCACCAGTCATCAACGGTACTGTTGTTAACTGTGTCGTAGAGCACCAGTCATCAAAGGGTACTGTTGTTAACTGTGTCGTGGAGCACCAGTCATCAACGGTACTGTTGTTAACTGTGTCGTGGAGCACCAGTCATCAACGGTACTGTTGTTAACTGTGTCGTGGAGCACCAGTCATCAACGGGTACTGTTGTTAACTGTGTCGTGGAGCACCAGTCATCAACGGGTACTGTTGTTAACTGTGTCGTAGAGCACCAGTCATCAACGAGTACTGTTGTTAACTGTGTCGTGGAGCACCAGTCATCAACGAGTACTGTTGTTAACTGTGTCGTGGAGCACCAGTCATCAACGGGTACTGTTGTTAACTGTGTCGTGGAGCACCAGTCATCAACGGGTACTGTTGTTAACTGTGTCGTGGAGCACCAGTCATCAACGGTACTGTTGTTAACTGTGTCGTGGAGCACCAGTCATCAACGAGTACTGTTGTTAACTGTGTCGTGGAGCACCAGTCATCAACGAGTACTGTTGTTAACTGTGTCGTGGAGCACCAGTCATCAACGAGTACTGTTGTTAACTGTGTCGTGGAGCACCAGTCATCAACGAGTACTGTTGTTAACTGTGTCGTGGAGCACCAGTCATCAACGGGTACTGTTGTTAACTGTGTCGTGGAGCACCAGTCATCAACGGGTACTGTTGTTAACTGTGTCGTAGAGCACCAGTCATCAACGAGTACTGTTGTTAACTGTGTCGTGGAGCACCAGTCATCAACGGGTACTGTTGTTAACTGTGTCGTGGAGCACCAGTCATCAACGGGTACTGTTGTTAACTGTGTCGTGGAGTACCAGTCATCAACGAGTACTGTTGTTAACTGTGTCGTAAACGAGGCAGGACGAATACTACCTATCTTGTTGATCCTGAACCTAACCTAACCTAACCTGCTGTAACTCTCACAGGGAACACTGATACATCCGGCAGCTTGACATATTAAAGTAACCTAAAGAAAGCAATGTAATGTGAGGTGACAAGTATCAGGGAGGTAGTGATCATGGCATAACGAGACCAGAGTGCAGGGAGACTCGTTCACTCACAAACTCACCCGGGGAAGCAAGCAATTAACAGTAATGGACTCACTGGTGATTTCACGTTGAATACTTGCTATTCCAGGCCAGCTTACTTTTTATTCAGGTCCACAGCCGGTTTATTGACGAATGTAATGCCCCTTTGGAGTCTTATGTTAAAAACCTGCTCAGAGGAAATACTAATTAGAGTATCGTTTAAACTCCTTTTTTTTACCTCTGGACGTAAACATGGAGGTTTACTTATACATAAATCATTCAACTCTTGGTCGACATTACAGGGACAAATTTCATGTCTGGATATTTCATCTAACTTTATACATTCTCCTGAATATTTTTTCCGCAAGATTACTACCTTAAGATTTCGGAGTATTACTGTCACTAGTATACATATACACATACACACGTAACTCGTGTGTAGATAGAGAAGTAATCAACATCATCTTTGATGGTATTTGGTGATGTTCACTGATGATGTTAAGTTACAAATACTGAAACTCAAATTCAAATAGAGTTTAGCAACAGCAGAGAGTGAGAGCCTGCTTTGAGGCTGAGGATTCAGATGAGTGGAAGGTATGTTAGGAAACACTGCTTGAGCGAGAGGGGAATGATCGGATGAGTGGAGATCTGCTGATGTGTCAGTGTCTGCTGGTGTGTTAACGTCTGCTGGTGTGTCAGTGTCTGCTGGTGTGTGTCAGTGTCTGCTGGTGAACCAGTGTCTGCTGTGTACCAGTGTCTGCTGGTGTACCAGTGCCAGCTGGTGTACCAGTGTCTGCTGTGTACCAGTGCCAGCTGGTGTACCAGTGTCTGCTGGTGTGTCAGTGTCTGCTGGTGTACCAGTGTCTGCTGGTGTACCAGTGCCAGCTGGTGTACCAGTGTCTGCTGGTGTGTCAGTGTCTGCTGGTGTACCAGTGTCTGCTGGTGTGTCAGTGCCGGCTGGTGTACCAGTGCCAGCTGGTGTACCAGTGCCAGCTGGTGTACCAGTGTCTGCTGGTGTGTCAGTGTCTGCTGGTGTACCAGTGCCAGCTGGTGTACCAGTGCCAGCTGGTGTACCAGTGTCTGCTGGTGTGTCAGTGTCTGCTGGTGTACCAGTGCCAGCTGGTGTACCAGTGCCAGCTGGTGTACCAGTATCTGCTGGTGTGTCAGTGTCTGCTGGTGTACCAGTGTCTGCTGGTGTACCAGTGCCAGCTGGTGTACCAGTGTCTGCTGTGTACCAGTGTCTGCTGTGTACCAGTGTCTGCTGGTGTGTCAGTGTCTGCTGGTGTACCAGTGTCTGCTGGTGTGTCAGTGTCTGCTGGTGTACCAGTGTCTGCTGGTGTACCAGTGCCAGCTGGTGTACCAGTGTCTGCTGTGTACCAGTGTCTGCTGGTGTACCAGTGCCAGCTGGTGTACCAGTGCCAGCTGGTGTACCAGTGTCTGCTGGTGTGTCAGTGTCTGCTGGTGTACCAGTGCCAGCTGGTGTACCAGTGCCAGCTGGTGTACCAGTATCTGCTGGTGTGTCAGTGTCTGCTGGTGTGTCAGTGTCTGCTGGTGTACCAGTGCCAGCTGGTGTACCAGTGCCAGCTGGTGTACCAGTATCTGCTGGTGTGTCAGTGTCTGCTGGTGTGTCAGTGTCTGCTGGTGTACCAGTGCCAGCTGGTGTACCAGTGCCAGCTGGTGTACCAGTATCTGCTGGTGTGTCAGTGTCTGCTGGTGTGTCAGTGTCTGCTGGTGTACCAGTGCCAGCTGGTGTACCAGTGTCTGCTGGTGTGTCACTGCTGGTTCTAAATAGAACTTAAGGAGGGAGAGTGAGCCTTTATACATATATATACATAGATTGTATAACTTCCCTCGGGAAGTTATACAATCACTGTTGGCGGGCTGCTCAAGACACAACAATTAAATGGTACTAAGACCTGTTAAGGGGCCAGATTCACGAAGTAGTTACGCAAGCACTTACGAACCTGTACATCTTTCCTCAATCATTGGCGGCTTTGTTTACAATTATTAAACAGTTAATGAGCTCCGAAGCACCAGGAGGCTCTTTATAACAATAACAACAGTTGATTGGCAAGTTTTCATGCTTGTAAACTGTTTAACAAATGTAACCAAAGCCGTCAAAGATTGAGGAAAGATGTACACGTTCGTAAGTGCTTGCGTAACTGCTTCGTGAATCTGGCCCGTAAGGTTACCAGTGTATAACAGAGTTAAGAAGAGCAAAGATTCTAGATTTCGAAATTCATCTCAAACGGCAAAAAGCAAACAGTAGAAAAAAGCCCAACATGAAAAAGTCCAACACGAAAGAGTCCAACGTATAAGCGTCGTAGAGCAGGATGTTTGATCGCTAAATACACCGGCAGTCAAGTCCATCCGCTCAAGTCCCGCTGTATGAGAGAGAGACTCCAAGCCCACTCAAATTTGCTGCTCTTCCATAATAGATCACTTGATCCAGAGCTGGGAGTCGACAAGTTGGGGGAAGATGAATGTGGTAATGGTGGTGGTGGTGGGTGGATGGTGGTGGAGGTTAAGTGGTGGTGGGTGGATGGTGGTGGGTAGCTTGGTGGTAGGTGGATGGAGGTGGCTTCCACAACTCCTTCCTTCAGTCCATTCCACTTATTGACCCCCATAAAGTCATACAAGTATTTCCTGCTTCTACTGCTGACTTCTTTTCCTTCTTTTTTTCACAGCTTAAGGAACCGTGTAGGTAAACATTACTGGATGTATATGAGCGCATAAGAATTAAGGAAATTGCAGACGGTCTATTGACCCTTTACCAAGCAGTTCCTATTTATTTCCGCCTAAACGTATCCATATATGTTTAGTCTACACTTGAAACAATCCCTCAAACCAACGTCTATTATGTTACCTGGTGATTTATTCCCATAAGTTAACGACCCTGTTTCTAACCAGTATTTACCCAGGTCATTCTTAAATCAAAACCTTTCCAATTTGTCTTAATTGTTTGTGTTGATATTTTAAACACATTTATATCCCCTTTGTTAAACCCGCTTTACCCATTTTCTGTTCCAGTCATACCTATCAGTTTCAGTGCTCATAGAAAACGTGAATTAAGCTTCTTGATCTCTCTTCATAAGAGAGATTTGTAATTCATGGGAGTCAATTTTAAATCTTTCTCTGAACAGTTTAATTTAATTTATATCCATTCCAAAGTACAAAGATCAAAACTGAGTGAATCTAAACGTGTCATGTCAGGAAAATCACTAAAAACCATGAAAAATATAGATTTTTTAAAATAACTTAAAACAAAGCAAGAGGAAAACATATCAATAGGTGGAAGGTTAAAAGAATGAAGCAGAGTGGAACAAAGAATGGTACAGTTACACGCCCAAAACATCGCATTGACAGCACTGGAGATCGAGGCAACAGAAGCGTGACTAACCTAAGGAATGATCTCCTTCGGTAGATAAATATAAAGCTATTTCTCGCTTTTAAGCAAGAAACAGGTTCTCGCGGTTCAAGGTCGTTCTCGCTGAGGTTCAGGCGGAATGAGACGAAAAGAAATGAGGAACACAAAAGGTTTACAGAGTGATGAGTGACGTAATGAGCGTCAGAAGACCTGACGGGGGGATATATTGGCTGAGCGGGAGACAACGAAGCAGTTACGCAAGCACTTACGAAATTGTCCATCTTTTCTCAATCTTTGGCGGCTTTGTTTACAATAATTAAACAGTTAATGAGCTCCGAAGCACCAGGAGGCTGTTTATAACAATAACAACAGTTGATTGGCAAGTTTTCATGCTTGTAAACTGTTTAATAAATGTAACCAAAGTCGTCAAAGATTGAGGAAAGATGTACATGTTCGTAAGTGCTTGTGTAACTGCTTCGTGAATTAGGCTCCAGACCTAGCACTTCCTCACAGCGGAGGCCCAACCACCTCCGCACACCTCCGTCACTTAGACAACAAGTTAACTCGAGAAATCGAAAAAAAACAAAGAGTTATCTTAACAACGCTGGAAACTAAATTCGGTGAGGAAAAGACTTACTAGAAGTACATATCAAATTATTTTTCCGTCCATAATAGATTATACTCCATACAGAACATAGATTATACTCCATACAGAACATAGATTATACTCCATACAGAACATAGAATATACTCCATACAGAACATAGATTATACTCCATACAGAACATAGATTATACTCCATACAGAACATAGAATATACTCCATACAGAACATTGATTATACTCCATACAGAACATAGATTATACTCCATACAGAATATAGAATATACTCCATACAGAACATTGATTATACTCCATACAGAACATAGATTATACTCCATACAGAACATAGATTATACTCCATACAGAACATAGATTATACTCCATACAGAACATAGAATATACTCCATACAGAACATTGATTATACTCCATACAGAACATAGATTATACTCCATACAGAACATAGATTATACTCCATACAGAACATAGATTATACTCCATACAGAACATAGATTATACTCCATACAGAACATAGATTATACTCCATAAAGACATAGAAGATAGAACACAACATACTTCACACTGTAGACTAAAGATGATTTTTTAAACATAAAGCGACAGATGACGGTGTATTGTCAAGACAGTTGACACAAGGACAAAGTAGTAAACATATAAATAAACAAAACATTAATAAACAAATACACAATTATTTGTAGTTAAGAAAATATATATAAATTGAAGAGTGAAAATATTGGTATGGAGGGGACCGGTGCGGCCAGCGATCACTCACTGCTCGCACTCACTGACTTTCCGATATCCAATCACTGTGTCTCTCTCCAGGAGTGATTAACACTGGCACCCGACACCCGCAGTGTCCTGTCACGCCACACTCGCTGCCACCACCGCTGCCACCATCGCAGCCACCACCGCTGCCACCACCGCTGCCACCATCGCTGCCACCATCGCTGCCACCACCGCTGCCACCACCGCTGCCACCACCGCTACCACCATCGCTGCCACCATCGCTGCCACCACCGCTGCCACCACCGCTGCCACCACCGCTGCCACCACCGCTGCCACCATCGCTGCCACCACCAGGAAGAGGCATTTCATTACGATTATTGCTTATTTTCTGGAAGGGGTGAACGGTAGGTATGTGAACTAACCAAAGAGCATAAGGGGAAAACTGGTCTTACCAGGAGGGAGAGTAGAGCACCAAGTACACTCCCGAAGTATACCCACGGGTACCCAGACCCCACACGCCTCACAGGGACCAGGTAACCACCTGCCAGGACCTCCATAGACCTGCAACATCCTTGAGCGCTAATATCAGCCCCATGACATGTTGAAAACCATTGCCTCAACGACAGACTGTAGGATGGCTAAACTTAAGGATGGTTGAAGACATCCTGGGGAAAATGAACCTTGAAGCAACGAACCGCAAGGAAACTGGATCAAGAAACAATTCGTCCAACGGATAACCCGCAGGAAGCGACGAACTACCGTGACTGGAGGCAGGAAATGATGCATCCTCAGCTGGACAAGCCAAGGTTCAGTAACTACAGGAACCCTCCGGCAGCCAACCAGCTCGTTCCTCGCCAGAGAAGGTACCACCACGGAGCTGACCACCAGACCACAAGATCTTCGAGTCGTTCTTCGCTGGAGTTATTACTGTTGGTGTTAGTTAAGACCAGCTTCCCTGCACTCCTTTTTGTTTTCATATTATTTTAAGATGAGGACTCGGCTACGGAGACGGAGGAGGAGGAGGAGGAGGAAGAATAGAAGGTGGAGGAAGAGGTGGAAATCCAATTTCCTGGAGGGCCGGTGGCTGCCCTCGGTAGTCTCATCCTGTCCTTATTCTCTTCCCTGCCTCATTATCCTACTTCTCTCTCCTTTCATTCCTTCCCCTCTCTTCCTTTTTTTCATTCCTTTACCTATATCCAGGTTCATTATTTTCAAAGTTTATTTTCTTCCTACACTCTTTCTACTCATTTTCTCTTGCCTTCTCTCTCAGTCCTTCGTTCCGTCACTTTCCTGTCCCTTTTCTCCTCATTTTTATTATTTTGTCTCCCGATGTCACTTACCATTTATCAAGTTCTTCCTCTCTTCTTCGTGCTCCTCTCCTGACTTCCATTTCATGTTTATCTCTCCACCGTGTTGCCTGGCTCCTTACAGCAGCTCCCGAGCCTTCTCTACACCACAGACTACTCTCACCATTGAACACGTCTTCAAGTTGAAGTAGTTTGTGGTTAAAACAAAACAGAAAACTACCGTAGCCTATCATATCTATGCTCATTTGTCAGAATGTGGAGAAAATTATAGTTTTTTCATATTTCTCTAAAGCGCTTCAATGTGGAAATGTATATGTTTATCTCTCAGAATGTTTGGTAATATGTTTATTGCTTGTGATGTGTGTCTATGTATGTATTAACACGATGTACTGAACGGGGTGAGAATAGCTTGAGCTACCTCATCCCTTTGTGTGTATTTTACCTCAATAAACTTATTTCAATTTCAATGTGGATGAAATTGTTTGGTAGTTCATTGTTCGGTGTTCTCCATGACGTAGTTCATGAACAACTCGTATATTAAGCTTCTGCCGGAGCTGCAGATTTTACTGTGGGTAGTTTTCAAAGCTAACTGGGTCATTAAGCTTACTTTCCAGCAGCCTCAGTTTTATACAGCAGACAGAGGCTGGGTATTGACACAGACAGACAGACACGCAGCTGCCGGTGATTGATTGTTGCTCACAGAACAAAAGATGTTTTGTTTATCCTCATTATGACAAAACAATGGTCTCTCCAATTACGCCACAACACGATATGTACAAAGTATCATGTGTACTGACGTGTACATATTACCTTAGCAAATGCACTTATGATGAACAGATTTACAGATCTGTCACTCACGCACGCACACACACACACACACACACACACACACACACACACACACACACACACACACACACACACACACACACACAAACACACACACACACACACACACACACACACACAAGGGGTGTGTGCAGGGGAACAACAAACGAACAAAGGGACACAGGTGGAAACTGAGTACCCACATGAGCCACAGGGACGTTAGAAAGAACTTTCTCAGTGTCAGAGTAGTTAACAGATGGAATGCATTAGGCAGTGATGTGGTGGAGGCTGACTCTATACACAGTTTCAAATGTAGATATGATAGAGCCCAGTAGGCTCAGGAACCTGTACACCAGTTGATTGACAGTTGAGAGGCGGGACCAAAGAGCTAGAGCCCAACCCCCGAAAGCACAACTGGGTGAACACATACGGTAGGATAGCGCTGTGGGCAAAGTTATCGACTCACCACTGAGGTTCGCCGGTTCAATCCCAAGTCCAAGTCACATGCGTTTGGGCAACGTTCCTTTAACCTGATGCGTTTGTTTACCTAGCAGTAGGTATCTGGGAGTTGGAGAGTTGTTGTGGGAAACAACATATATATATATATATATATATATATATATATATATATATATATATATATATATATATATATATATATATATATATATATATATATATATATATATATATATATATATATTCCCTTTACTATACCTATCCATCTAATGATATGTTCCAATTATGTCTTCCCTTACTCCATTACTCTTCGTCTTTCTAAAGAATGTAAATTAGACTTTTTAATGTCCCTTCAGTAGAGCGGCTACTAATTCCTGGGATTAACTTCCTCAGTCTTCTGTGTACAACCTGGCCCGTAGTACACTCCACTTCCTCGTCACAACTCCCAACGGTCATATAACAGGGTCCTGTGAATCACAGCGGCTCACAAACTTCTGCATTTTTTCTAAGCTTAGTCGGTAAGTTAGGTTAGGATAAAATCGTATTTAATATTATAGATGTTAGGTTATGTTACGTTAGGATAGATTAGGTTAGTAAAGCACAGCTTACGCTAGGATATGATAAGGTACGTTTGTTTGGGACAGGTTAGGATAGGATAGGTTAGGACAGGATTGGTTCGAGTATTTTAGTACACCATATACTGTCCGTTGTGGCAACTGGTCTGTAGGTGTGTAAGTGTAATTTCATGTCCGAAACTGGAGAGTGTAAGGCAAATGAAGCCTCACGCTTCTGAAAATTATTCCTGTATCCTATTTTCTTTATACTGCACATTTATGCATGATTTTTTGGGATGAATGTCCCATTGATCCAGAGTCCCAAATCTTTGTCGTATCATGATTTCGTAATTTCAATATTATTTAAAGATTGTAATTCTATCGTCATTACCTGGGCCCACCCTAAAGTAGTTATCATTAATATGTATGTGTCTATCTTGTGTCCATTTTAGAAGCCTAACTAAATCGTCTTGAAGAGACTTTAAGTCTCTTTTGACAAACTACTGGGTACCTATTTACCACTAGGTGAACAGGTGCATTACGTGATAGAAAACGCCTTAAAACATTTCTGTTCCGCCCGGGATTCGAACCCGGACTTCCCGAGGATAACCCCCTCCCCAATACATGCACCTGGAGCGTTCTAACCAGTCTCACGTGAGACACAGTAGGCAAGAATGTGTTAGAGTCAAGGGACCAGATTCACGAAGCAGTTACGCAAGCACTTACGAACGTGTACATCTTTCCTCAATCTTTGACGGCTTTCGTTACATTTATTAAACAGTTTACAAGCATGAAAACTTGCCTATCAACTGTTGTTATTGTTATAAACAGCCTCCTGGTGCTTCGGAGCTCATTAACTGTTCAATAATTGTAAACAAAGCCGCCAAAAATTGAGAAAAGATGAACAGGTTCGTAAGTGCTTGCGTAACTGCTTCGTGAATCTGGCTCCAGGTATAGAATGTCACAAACCATTCCGCTGTCAACTGCTTGTAATATGCGGGAAAATAGGTTGAGGAAATGTGTTAAGACACGAGCGGCAGTCAGTAAAACTGTGATGTGAAACCTTTATTAATATATTCAGGTTGTAAACTATTGGCATTTGCGATTATCGATTCAAGTAATTTTCCTACAAAAGACGTCATTATAATTGGACGATAGTTCGACGCAAGTGATCTTTTGGGGCAACCCGTCCTGTTAAAATTACGTCGGTTTTCCCTCATATGCGCTATGGCCAAATTTGGACGTAATTTGTAATGACATCGGCTCACGAAAGTGACGCACTGTCCCGTTTTCTGTTTGAGTCGTCTGGCTTACTCGGTAAGGTTAGGAGAGGAAACTTTCAATTAACGGTTTACATGACGTTTTGAAACTTTAGGAGAACTTCTTGCCCTCCTAACCTACCAGAGGACCCTTAACTTACTGTTTTGGAAGAAAAAAGTCCTAAAGGTATTTTCAATTATTTTTCAATTTCAAATTACGTCCATTTTCGGCCATACGGCCAAATTCAGACGTAATTTGTATGAAGAAAAGTTGTCCATTTACAACCCCGGTAGTCTGGTCGACTCTATTGATTTATTAAATATTGAAGACAAGGGCTCATTAAGCTCTTTACATTCCGTAAGCACCCTGGCAAACACTTCGTCTGGTGACTGCTCGACTTTTATTGTCTATTTGCTCAATACCTTTCTCCCCGGTAACCTCTAAACTAGTCAACTGTCCTCTTCTCCACCTACATATATGTGTTCAAATGCAAGAATCAGATCAAATTCTTCTCCAGTAAATACAGAGGCAAGATACTTACTCTATTTAAAATCTCACACATTTCCTTATCATTATTAATTTTATATATTTATCTTTTATACATGCAAGAGTTCTTATATTCTTGTACAGCCACTGGCACGCTTTCGGGCAGGTCCTTAATCCTGTGTTCCCTGGAATACAACCCGCCAAATCATTTAACAACCAGGTACCCATTCACTGCTGGGTGAATAGAGGCTACAGTTAAGGATTGGCGCCCAGTCAATCCTTCCCGGCCAGTATATGGAGCCAGGCCAAAGCGCTGGCGAAGCGCCGGGGGAGTGATTTACCACTGCGCCACGGGGATTACCGTAGCCCAATCACCAATACACCAAAGGCAGTTAAACATGTGAAATTACCATATTTGATATGCAATATTTTATAACTATAAATCAGAGTAAAGAAACTGGGATATCGAACACTGTGTGACTCCACGAGGGAGATGCCAATACCGCTCAGCCAGCCAGTCATAATTATTGACTGGTGAACAGAGAGATATTATTGGTTAACAGTTATTATCGTTGACCTTCCTAGTAATACTATGTTATTATTGACCATATACCATACACCATGATAGTTATAACTTATATTTAGACTTGAATGATGATATACGAAAAATATTTTTGTTCTTAAATACGTAATTGATGATAGTGATTATAGCACTATAATCACCCACATGGTGTCATGTTGACACCACCCACATGGTGTCATGTTGACACCACCCACATGGTGTCATGTTGACACCACCCACATGGTGTCATGTTGACACCACCCACATGGTGTCATGTTGACACCACCCACATGGTGTCTTACTGACACCCCCCCCCACATGTTGTAATGCTTCCACAACCAGTTCCTTAAGTCTTTCCATCTTCCCACTACTCTCACGCTAAATAAAAACGTTCTAACATCTCTCTGACTCTTGAGAGTCTCAAGCCTTCCCCCTACTTGTTCTATTGTAAACATTTCATCTATTTCCACTCTGCCAATCCCCTAAAGTATTATATACGTCTCTATCATGTCTCTCCCTCTCTTTAGTTTTCTCAATGGTCGTCAGGTTCAGTTCTCTCAGTCGCTGTTCGTATCCCATCCCTCGCAATTCATTACGAGGGAATGGGAATTAGAGCAAAGCAATAAAGAATAGCAAAGATTCAAGAACTTTTTTGATCTAATGGAAATCGGATAGAAAATCATATTAATACTAGACATATACAGTATCCTGCCGGTCTCCTTCAAGCCATGAGGTCAAGTCCTTTATATCCGGCACCAGTGACACCTTAAGACCGTAGACAGTGATATTCTGCTTGAGTTGGTGCGTTTAAGTCACCAAGGTAATTAAGGGCCCCATAAGCTTACTGACCAGCCAGCATGTATAGTTCAGTAAGAATGCACCGAGCAGCTGGGTACACCTCTCAGTGTACCCAGACCCCTCGAGATACTCTTCAGGTGGTGTATGGTATACTTATACGGTATACTTTTTTTTGGAGGGGGAGGGTATTTTTCATGTTCAAAAGTGTTCGAACACCATGTTCGAAAGATAGTGTATGAGTGTGAACAGTGACTGGTAGTTGACGACGACCTACACCACAGTCGTTAACAGTTAGAGCACTGCTTCCGCCCCACTCACACTCCTGTTTACATTCCCACCTTTTGTTTGGGTCCAGTTTGGTCGCATCTCAGAGAATCCAATAATGAACGGGAGGAATGAGTCTTCCAGGTGCTGTTTTTGATCAAAGGAAAAACCTCAACGTCTGTGATTCACAAGGAAAGCTTAGGAACATATTGAAATCCATTACTCTCAGGCAGCCGAGCAAACTCCTGCACGTCACTGACTGACTCAACACATCAAACGTTCTCACTCTCTCTTGAGATGAAGCATCCAGGCTGAAGTGATGATGCGATGTTATCTTAGCTCCCTCCCAGCCTCTCTCTCTCTCTCTCTCTCTCTCTCTCTCTCTCTCTCTCTCTCTCTCTCTCTCTCTCTCTCTGTCTCTCTCTGTCTCTCTCTCTGTCTCTCTCTCTGTCTCTCTCTGTCTCTCTCTCTCTCTCTCTCTCTCTCTCTCTCTCTCTCTCTCTCTCTCTCTCTCTCTCTCTCTCTCTCTCTCTCTCACCATCGGAAGCTGCAAGATGATATATTGTGCATATATTCTGTAATGAAAGACAGGTTGATTATCGCTCGTAATTAATACAAAACGTCACTTTTCTCATAAAATCAATTTTGCTGAACAAAACCCAGCAGAGGAACACAGTATGTGGTCAGGACAACGGTGATATATTAACAATAAATTGAAAATTTATAATAGCGAACAGTGATTTTTGCTTACTCAAAGGCTTTAAAAATGGCGGACATGATATATATGAAGAGCGGGAGGGAAGGAGAGGGAACTATCAGGGAAGAGCACCAAGCCATTTTACGACTATATAGCACTGGGAAGAGGTCAGGATAAGGATTTGGGATGGGACGGGGGGAAGGAATGGTGCCCAACCACTTGGACGGTCGGGGATTGAACACTGATTTGCATGACGCGAGACCGTCACTCTACCGTCCAGCCCAAGTGATTGGGATGAAGAGTGGGAAGTGGAGCCGGCCAGGTGTGGGTGTTGTGCTGGGGACATGAACACTTTATTGTAGGATATGCGGATGTGTAGTGTGTGTGTGTGTACTCACCTAGTTGTGTTTGCGGGGGTTGAGCTCTAGCTCTTTGGTCCCGCCTCTCAACCGTCAATCAACAAATGTACAGATTCCTGAGCCTATTGGGCTCTATCATATCTACACTTGAAACTGTGTATGGAGTCAGCCTCCACCACATCACTTCCTAATGCATTCCATTTGTCAACCACTCTGACAGTAAAAAAGTTCTTTCTAATATCTCTGTGGCTCATTTGGGCGCTCAGTTTCCACCTGTGTCCCCTTGTGTGTGTGTGTGTGTGTGTGTGTGTGTGTGTGTGTGTGTGTGTGTGTGTGTGTGTGTGTGTGTGTGTGTGTGTGTGTGTGTGTGTGTGTGTAGAGGTGAGGCGTTGTGAATATGTTGGCTATTAGTCATAATAATTGTCATTACTCACATCAAACAGTCTACTACTAGTATTCTTCCGTTTAGCAAACTTGTTTGCAAACACGACGCGAGAAATATTGCAACAATATGTAATCAGTGAAGCGCAGTACATCAAACTACCTCAGTTAACTATCACCAGCCAGCTAACAGTTACATTCTACCATCAAGACTAAGACACAACGTCCAGTATGAGACGTAAGGAAGCACCAGAAGGCTTCTTGGCCCATACCACCCCATACTTCACCTCATTATCCGGTATATTTACCTGATTTACCTAAGGGCCGTTCAATCCCCGACCGTCCAGGTGGTTGGGCACCATTCCTTCCCCCCGTCCCACTCCAAATCCTTATCCTGATCCATTCCAAGTGCTATATAGTCGTAATGGCTTGGCGTTTTCCCCTGATAACTCCCTCCAGCTAAATTGTATTCGCTTCTATTTTGTGTCTACTTCTACTTCGGTCAACGAAGCGCATCTCTTAGCGTCTGGTAATAATAAAATTGCAACATGAACTTCGGAAAATTATTTTTTTTTCAATTTCCTTCTCAAGTGAAGAAGAGTATAAGAAATATAGAAAAGATTCGTGTTAGAATCATTAGTTTCATGTGTCACAAATATAGATCTTTCTTTGGTCGTCCAATAATACCACTAAAATAACTTTCAATAATATATGGTTTAAATGGATAGCAAAATATCTATTTGCATTTTTTGTTTTTTTCCTAAACTCGTTCTTGAATGATTATGTTCCAGAAGCCGAATATCACATAATATCATGCTGAAAACGCTTTCAATAGCAGGAGAGGACGGGGCTCGTTGTAGAGGCACGAACTACCAACACTGACAATTATACCATAAAACAGCTGAATCACTTCACAAATATTTAACAAACTCTTATTTATCATTGAATTTTGATACCTCATTAATACTGATTAGCCACACAAAAGTGTGCTTTCAACTGATATCAAATGATCTCCTCACATTACCCACAGTTAATGATGCCTCAGCCACGCTTAATACAATACAACGAATGTTCCGTTATACAAAGCAGAGCTTCCAATATAACTTTTTTTCCCTCACTAAAAATGTTTGCCATAAACGAGCCACACACAGAGCCACATGCCCCTCCCTTCGACTCTTGCCTGCAGCTAAACCTGCTGGCACATCCTACCAGCACCCAGGACGCTCCAAGCTCCCAGGACGCTCCTAGCACCCAGGACGCTCCTAGCACCCAGGGCGCTCCTAGCACCTAGGGCTCTCCTAGCACCCAGGGCGCTCCTAGCACCTAGGGCTCTCCTAACACCCAGGGCGCTCCTAGCACCCAGGACGCTCCTAGCACCCAGGGCGCTCCTAGCACCCAGGACGCTCCTAGCACCCAGGGCGCTCCTAGCACCCAGGGCGCTCCTAGCACCCAGGGCGCTCCTAGCACCCAGGGCGCTCCTAGCACCCAGGGCGCTCCTAGCACCCAGGGCGGTGGAATACTAGAGTTTAAATTAACCCGGCTGTCTACATAAGAATAGCGCCAGAGTACAGGTCTGAAAAAACACATAATGAGAGCCGTGTTTCAAATGAGGCCCCATTCGTAAGTGTTTCAATGATATAGTTACGATGCTTAGCGAGGAGAGAGACTGTGTAAGGGACTAGGGTTCAACACACATGAAAGATACTTTTAACTATGTATAGTTGGGTACTTAAGTGCTAGTGCCTTGGGTTATGGAGAGAAGGAGGGTCAAAATGTGACGCTCCAACATTCCGTGGCATGGTTTGCTTAGTACACAAGCTGAGCAAGTGTGGTGGTTGCCGCTGACCTGCACGACGCGAGACCGTCGCTCTACCGTCCAGCCCAAGTGGTTGGAGAGGTCAGGAAGAGGATCAGGAGAGGAGGGTGTGGGGTCGGGGACGCCGTGTAGGGCAGGCGGGTGACCTGCCTGTCCGACCCTCCCACCAACCTCCTCTCAAACGTCTATTGTGACCACTAACGTAATTTGTCCCGGGGAACTTGTCCCATAACGCGGGCAAAATGTAATAACCCCGCGCCGCGCCCGCCACTTATGTCAGGAGCAGCCCCGCGCCCCAAGAAATCACGGAGGATATGGAATTAATTTATTGTTAAGTCTTTGGGCCCCTGGACGCCTGTAAAGTCACCTTAGTGGCTCACAACACCTACAGTTGTTACAAGTGGAAACTCGTCACGTCAGGAGTGTGATTGTCCTTTACCGCTCCGGGCTCCACAATCCTGCCAATTATTTTATAATAGTGAAAGACTTAGACTTCAGAGGGAGACGTAACCCAAGTTTCTCATTATCTATCTAAAGTCAGTCATGATAATTGTCAAATAGATGTTTTAACAGTAGAACGTACATGATGAATACATTTTGGCCGCTGCTCTTGTACACAGCCACATAAAGGTCATAAGCGAAGCATTTTATGGTTATCTCAGAAAGGTGATCAACTGTGCCTATTCTGAAGCATAAGAATTGTTGGAATTGCCAGTCTCCGTGGTGTAGTGGTAAGACACTCGCCTGGCGTTCCGCGAGCGCTTTGTCATGGGTTCGTGTCCTGGCCGGGGAGGATTTACTGGGCGCAAATCCTTAACTGTAGCCTCTGTTTAACTCAACAGTAAAATGTGTACTTGGTTGTAACAAGGATTCTTCGCGGCGGGGGATCGTATTCCAGGGACCTGCCCGAAACGCTACGCGTACTAGTGGCTGTACAAGAATGTAATAACTCTTGTATATATCTCAAAGAAAAACATTGTTTTAATCTTAAAACAACTTCCAACAATTGGCTCCCTGTATTACGCCTTCCCTTCATTACTGAACTTAAAAATCACACTAATACCTTTCGTCCCCTCTATATAAAACTGGGCTTTCTATAAACTATCACTCATCGTAGTACTCTGGTTCACACTGCTCATCCTGCTTCACATGCTGCTGGTGTTTATTTCCTGCTCCTCTTGCTCTCTCCAGTACTATGGTGAAACTATTCACACTCTTGATAACACTTCAAAGATGATAAGAGTCATGACCAATGCTCTCACCTGTCAGGTTTGAGACTACAGTCATCCTTTAATTTGGTCTTCTGTCATATTAGGGACTACAGTCTTAATCTGGGACTACTATCATAATTGACGATCACGAAACACTGACCATTTGTATGCAGAAAACCCCCAGAGAAATGGAAAAGAAAGATGAACGTTTCGGCCGATCAGAGCCGTTGTCAACACCAGTCTATCAATATATTCAGACATATAGATAGATAGATAGATAGATAGATATAGATATTGATCTACAATATATTTTTTTCATCTTGTGTCATATTAGGAACATCAGTCATCCTTAGACAGGTCTCCTGCCACTCTGTGCTTTCCCAACTTATCTCTATCTCTCTCAGTTTCTCTTGCTTCTCTGTCTATTCGTATTTCCATTATATCATTTTCTAATTTAAAGTCCTTCCCGCCTCTCCTTCCTTGGTTTAGTATTTCCTATCATCTCGTTGTCGCCTTGGCTGGGTTTTCATGTCATAGCTCTCTCACGTATCCTATTGGTTTCCTCTCCATTATTTTATAGTTCCTATATAATAAGTTCCTATATATATATATATATATATATATATATATATATATATATATATATATATATATAATACGCTAGTTGTACGGACCTTGGCGCCAGTGCCTCGTCTTGGATGGGCTGAGGGCGGGGGGAGGATTCACAGCCACGATGCTGTCACTTATTTTGTTATTCTCTGTTAATGTAATGGATTTATGGTGTCTGTTAGCCTGTTTTAGCAGTGCTACAGATGTTGTTATGATGCAGCTGTTGTATCTGGTGCACCTGGCGCGTCTCTTTACTGTATTACAGCTGTTGAATCACTAGAAATGTTGCATTTGTTCTTAATGTTCACATTTTTGTAATTGCATTAGAGTTGTTGCAGCTTCTGCATCTGTTGCAGCTGTTGTGTTTGCTGTACAGTATTTGTTTCCCTCTTGTTGTATTCGTGTATCTGATGTATTTGTTTACCGTTGTATTTCTTCCACGCGCTTCATTTCTCTTCCCAAACTCTCGGCAAGTGGCCCACGTTATAATTATCTTGGTCTGTATGGAATAACTCGAGCGTGTTGCTGGTGATTAACGATTTATCGAATATCCCAAACTTGTAATGAGCCGAGGCTGGCGAGTCCACATCTGTGATACACCTCTTGTATCTCCTGTATTTGTTGCTGTTGTATCGGTTGCTGGTGTTGTATCTGTTAAACTGGTGTATTTGTATCAGCTGTTGTATTTGTTGCAGGTGTTGTATCTGATGATGGCAGCTATGGTTAAAGTTATGGTCTGATCCCTGATGATGACTGCTGGATGAAGATGTGGTCTTCTCTGATGATGACTGGTGGATGAAGATGTGGTCTTCTCTGATGATGACTGATGGATGAAGATGTGGTCTTCTCTGATGATGACTGCTGGATGAAGATGTGGTCTTCTCTGATGATGACTGGTGGATGAAGATGTGGTCTTTTCTGATGAGGACTGATGGATGAAGATGTGGTCTTCTCTGATGATGACTGATGGATGAAGATGCGGTCTTCTCTGATGATGACTGATGGATGAAGATGTGGTCTTCTCTGATGATGACTGGTGGATGAAGATGTGGTCTTCTCTGATGATGACTGGTGGATGAAGATGTGGTCTTCTCTGATGATGACTGGTGGATGAAGATGTGGTCTTCTCTGATGATGACTGGTGGATGAAGATGTGGTCTTCTCTGATGAGGACTGATGGATGAAGATGTGGTCTTCTCTGATGATGACTGGTGGATGAAGATGTGGTCTTCTCTGATGAGGACTGGTGGATGAAGATGTGGTCTTCTCTGATGATGACTGATGGATGAAGATGTGGTCTTCTCTGATGATGACTGATGGATGAAGATGTGGTCTTCTCTGATGATGACTGGTGGATGAAGATCTGATCCCTGATGATAACAGCAGAAGATGAAGCTATAATCTGCTTTGTTATATCCTGCTCTGATACGTTGCTTCAAAAGCCCAGGAAAGTGAGGTCGCTAATTACCTCAGGGTACTTAGTCAGTTAACAAGGAAACACCTTCATCGTAAGGTAACATTTAAGGCGCTGCTTGAGTACGTTAAGTGATGTCTTGCTTCAGTATAGTGCACAAGACTGTGGTTATGTATAATACACAGGAAGGGTACTTGTACAGGTGAGAAAAAAGCTTAACCAAGTTAAACTTAATTTTACATAAAATCGAACACAGACGAAAATATAAAAAAAATACAAAATATTTCTCCCATAAAATACTGAATAATCAATAAACTCCTTCAGTCCTTGTGAAGATATTCACTCGACAAGACTCACGGGGGAAAAGAGACAAATTTGCAAACAATAGATGAAAGAAGCTCCAGGGCGCCAAGACAATGGAAAACAAAAGAGAATCGAGGAGTGTTGATCCGCCTATTGATACCCGGGGTACAATGTGAAACAGGAGAGGATCGAACCCCACACACTTGAGCCCCCACCCTCCGTATAAACATTGACCTGACCCATATGACGACGGCGCCATACAAGTCCATGAAAAGGAGAGACGAGAGAAGGAAGCGAGCAAGAGATGGATGGAAGAGGATAGGAAGGAAAGAGAGAAAGGGAAGAAAGGGGAGCGAGAAACGGGAGAAAATGGGAAGAAGCATGGAAAATGAAAGGAAAAGGGGAGATGTGAGAAAAAGGAAGAGACACATAGGAAAATAAGGTGAGAATCTGCACTAGGAAACAACTTACGAAAAGCAAAATAAACGTATTTGTCTCCAGGAAAGATGGAACAGAGACCCGCAGAGAAGACTAATGAGGAAGAGAGAGAGAGAGATGGAAGGGATGAGAGTGAGAGAATGGAGAAAGACAAGAAATGAGAAAACGGCAAGAAAGCAGGAAAGCTAGAAGATAAAACATAGGGAATTGAAATAGGAAAGTAGTGAGAATTAAACCTAACCCCACGTGGGAATGTAGGGAATCTCCTCTCAATCTCGCTCCATCCCATCATTTTGTTCTCTCTCCTTCCCTCCCTTTCCCCCATTCCTCCCATTCTAGCTCCGTCCCTCCCTCCCATTCTCTCTCCCTCTCCCTCCCCCCCCTCCCAGGGGGCAAAACACGCTCCAGTAACCTTAAATCAACGCCGATAACAACTGGAAAATATATATTAAAACACTTTATGGCCAATCAAATCCAGATTTCAGGCTTCATATGAGTCGTTGGCTGTCTCAATAGGTGCTAATCCTATTTAAATACGGGCATGAGGGGGGGGGGGGGGGGGAGCTGACCCAAAACAATATATATATATATATATATATATATATATATATATATATATATATATATATATATATATATATATATATATATATAGCAATATATATATATATATATATAGGTTCAGCCACACCTCAGGAAGGTCAGCCCGCCTCAGCCACACCTCAGGAAGGTCACGCCGCCTCAGCCACACCTCAGGAAGGTCACGCCGCCTCAGCCACACCTCAGGAAGATCACCCCGCCTCAGCCACACCTCAGGAAGGTCACACCGCCTCAGCAACACCTCAGGAAGGTCACACCCCAGGCCACACCTCAGGAAGGTCACCCCGCCTCAGCAACACCTCAGGAAGGTCACACCCCAGGCCACACCTCAGGAAGGTCACCCCGCCTCAGCCACACCTCAGGAAGGTCACACTGCCTCAGCCACACCTCAGGAAGGTCACCCCGCCTCAGCAACACCTCAGGAAGGTCACACCCCAGGCCACACCTCAGGAAGGTCACACCCCAGGCCTCACCTCAGGAAGGTCACACCCCAGGCCACACCTCAGGAAGGTCACACCCCAGGCCTCACCTCAGGAAGGTCACACCCCAGGCCACACCTCAGGAAGGTCACACCCCAGGCCTCACCTCAGGAAGGTCACACCACAGGCCACACTACCCCCATCTCTCCTACATCTCATTTACATATTTAATTAAGGTTGTATCGCGGGGTTGGGCGTTTGTGTCGCCGGGCGCCGTAATCACCGGCAGCCGCTCCCGTTCGCATCTCCGCGCCGTTCACGCCGCTAATTTGAGGTGATGGCCCGAACCCTGCCGAAAGAGAATTGGATGGTCCAATTACCAGCATCGAACCCGGCATTCACAGTCGCATGCCGTAGCTGCCAGCCTCACACCAGCCTAAATTATATTTTGTGGAGGCTCGCGCCCAGACGAGGCCGAGGAGCATGTAATGAATATGTTAAGGAAGTGAAGCATCTGTAACTAGTGTGTAACACCCGCTCCCTCACTACACTGCCTCACTACACTCCCTCACAACACTCCCTCACAACACACCCTCACTACACTCCCTCACAACACTCCCTCACAACACTCCCTCACTACACTCCCTCACAACACTGCCTCACAACACACCCTCACAACACTGCCTCACAACACCCTCACAACACATCCCTCACAACACACCCCTCACAACACTGCCTCACAACACACACCTCACAACACCCTCACAACACACCCCTCACAACACACCCCTCACAACACACCCCTCACAACACCCTCACAACACTGCCTCACAACACACCCCTCACAACACCCCACCAATACATAAACGAGACCTTGCCTCACCCGAGTCAGCGAGGTGGACGACACTGGCTAATAACAAACCGAGCTCTGGTTCCATGCTCCTTTTTGATTGGTTCAATTTTCATAAGGCGGCGGGGCTCGACACGGGCAGCTGGCGCCCCAGGTGGCGCTCCTGACACCACCAGCCACAAACCTCCCGTGTTTGTTTGTTTGTTTTGTTTGGCCACACAGGAGAGTTCAAGGATGACTCCTGACTCTTGTTAGTGAGCCGTGAGCTCTTGCTTCAGCTCTTAATGCTCTCCTTACAACTTAGCCCCTGGAACACGATTTGCTAATTATTTTACAATCATGTCCCAAATTATTGCTGGATAAACATACAAGAACATATGTGGATAAGTGCCCAATCATTCCTACCTGGCCAGGGCTCGAATCTGAGGCAATATTACTGGCGAGGTGTCGGAATGAAACCCGCTGAACCACTCATAGATGGATCAGATTATATTAATATTGTATATATATTTATGTATATGTCCATTGAATATATATTTCTATGTCTATTGAATATATATATTTCTATATAGGTCTATTGAATATATATTTCCATATATGTCTATTAAAAAAAAATATATATATATATATATATATATATATATATATATATATATATATATATATATTTATATGTATGTCCATTGAATACATACAGTATTTATATCTATGTCTATTAAATATATAGTTCTATTTATGTCTATTGGATATATATTTCTATACATGTCTATTGAATATTAATACATCTTCAGAGGGAGTCCTTCAATCCTTCTGAAGATGTATTAATATACGAAAATACTTAAGGAAATTCCTGTTTCAATTTTCTTCCGTGGTCTGACACTGTCACATTTTTAATCACGTGTTTATTTTCGTGATAAACACACATGTCTATTGAATATATATTTCTATATATCTATTGAATATATATTTCTATATCTATTGAATATATAAACTATAAATCAATGTAACAATTATAATATAAATCCTTAGTGTGTGGAAAAAGACAAATAGGAGAGAGGAACTTAATTTTGGAAGCAGTATATAGGTACCTGAGAGTTAGACAGCTGCTACGGGCTGCTTCCTGGGGGATGTGTAACAAAAAGGAGGCCTGGTGAAGGGCCGGGCCGCAGGGACGCTAAGCCCCAAAATCATCTCAAGATAACCTCAAGATAGCAGCAGCAGCCACAATAGCAACAGCAGCAGTAGCATGAACAATAATAGCAGCAGCAACATCAGACGCATCACTATGAACAGTAGTCATAGTTCAAGTAGCAGCAACAGCAGCACTTCCAGCTGCAGTAGCAGCTCCATAAATTGTTCCTGGATAAGGTTCTGGGAGTTTTCCACTTCCCAAACCCCGGGACCGGGCTCCATAAATTATTATAACTTGTTTATTTTTATATAATAGATTTATGAAACTGACATAATTCGTGTGGACGTGTTGGCTGATAATTAGCCAACACATTAAATAATGTCTAATTAATGTATATCTATATTTATATCAAGCTTGGCATAGTCTAACCCTTCAAGGATGTGTACATATGTTATAGAGGGCAAAGGTATACTCACAACACAACTAATAGAGAGCATAGGATAAACTAAAATTATTATAAAGATTGAGTTATATATTTCATTATTGTTGATATAGAGTGGTGTTGCCTGAGTGAGTGAGGCAGGTGGTGCTTCATCTGTTCAGTGGACGTCTTGGCGCCACATCGATCATAACAAATCTGCCGCCATAACCGCCCTCCAATCGCGTCCCATCATAGAAAACTATAAAGCAGCTGTTGGCAGTAGGGGAAACTATGCAATTCGACATGCGTTGTAAACATATTTGGTTATTTGCCTGTGTTATATTATTATTTTAGTAAGGGTAATGTCATAATAACATAGGATAAAAACTCACAGTTGTGTATTTGCGAAATTTATGTAAGAAATTTACAGCAAGTTTTTTGTACTCTCTTGGGTGCTTTGTCAAGGTCTGAGTGTGTGATTAGGACGAGATTTACGTCTCAACGTCTAATCTAATAACGTCTAATCAATGATTAGACGTTGAGATGTAAGTCTGGTCCTCACCACACACTCAGACCTTGACAAAGCACTCAGGAGAGTGCGAAAGACTTGGCGTAAATTCCTTACGTAAATTTCACGACCCGCCAACACCACCCGCAATTGGGTTAACTCCCAGGTCCCCAGACGCTGTTGGGTGAAGAGGAGAAAACACTAATGGATTGGTTCCCAGTCAATCTTCCCCGGGTTTTGTTATTAAGTAAATGAGTGTATGCCTTATGTACTCACCTAGTTGTGCTTGCGGGGGTTGAGCTCTGGCTCTTTGGTCCCGCCTTTCAACTGTCAATCAACTGGTGTACAGGTTCCTGAGCCTACTGGGCTCTATCATATCTACACTTGAAACTGTTGAGTTTCAAGTGTAGAGTCAGTCTCCGCCACATCACTGCCTAATGCATTCCATCTGTTAACTACTCTGACATTGAAAAAATTATTTTTAATGTCTCTATGACTCATTTGGGCACTCAGTTTCCACCTGTGTCCCCTTGTGCGTGTACCCCTTGTATTAAATAATCTGTCTTTATCTACTTGTATGTAGTGATCATTGCCCCCCCCCCCCCCAAAAAAAAAAAATAACTTTTCTGTCTTCCACCGACGTAAGGTTTAATTCTCGTAATCTCTCCTCATAGTTCATACCCCTCAATTCGGGTACTAGTCTGGTAGCAAACCCACGGGCTGTGTGTGTGGGATTTAGATACTAGGCGAAGTAATGACCATCAACATTAAATGACCATAGAACCCAGCCTACAACAGTACCTAACTTCTATGTATCGTTTTACTGCTAGGTGAACAGAGGTATGAGGTAAGAAAACACTGCCAAATTGTTTCTGCCCGGGTCACAAAACAGTAAGCACGTGCTGACCCGAATAGGTCAATGAGGGTGAAGTCAGTCATGCGTAGACATTTTAAACTCATCAAACGGACGCATTCCTCCTGAGATCATTGTTTTCTAGAATGTTGTTGAATTAGCAGATCGTCCATTCTATGATCTTCAACATTAGGTGCTAATGGACCACATCTAATAACATTATCAACATTAGTGTTCTCGACGCTTGTGGGGTACCAAGAGCACCTTAAACTTATGTTTGTAGGTTTGATTAGCATTTTAAAAGCACTATGATCATCTTCTGTGGTTGATTGTTCAATAAATCACTGAATTATATGTTTAACAGATCTCTAACCCTGTCCATGGAGGACAGAAGGAAATATATATATGCTGGTTAGTATTGTAAATGTGTGGCCACGTCTGTGGTAGGAAAAAAAGTGAGCTGTACCAGAAAATAATGTATGAGAATAATGTGTTCCAAGGAAATGTGCAAGCCTCTATGAGCAGGTAGAAAGTACCGAACTACCCCCAGTGATTCGTCAGACCATTTCTCAAAAAAAAAAGGATATTCATTTCCATATTACGAGAGATGTTTAATTGAATGTAGTTGTAATTTTAAATAATGTCGACTACATGGATAAAGAGAAGGCTTTATCCATGTAAAGTAATTACTAACTTTAACACGAAACTGGCACAGCTCCTCGTCAATACTGAACTCATTAAACAACTTAATACAAGATCATCTTTGTTACTGAATATATATGGCCTCATTACGACGCAAAGTCAACATTCCAGCTACACCAATCATTGGTCAGTGGGATCACTGGCAGCTATATAAGGCAAATGGTGAGTAAAGATTTTAACCCTCGGAATTTAAGGTAAACTTGCATAAAACTTTAAAACAATGTTGACCTAATAATCAACTAGTGAGAACTACATCTACTTCAAAGATTTAAACAATGTTGATCTAGTAAGCAACTTATATATTATTATTATTTTAGAAGGGCGTACCACCTCTGGCTGGAAGAAGGGGTCCCTTAGCCTCGGAGGACACCACACATAACGCATTACAGGGAATGTTTAGGTCCCCTCCAATGCAGTTTCTGTGTGTTTTACTCCTATTACCCCTTTTGGAGTTAGCAGAGTTGAGTCACTTAGACTGTACAAAGGTGTAGGTCTGTGACTGATGATGGGTCCAAGTGGGTCCAAGTCTTGACAGCTGCCAGAAGCACATGCAGGTGTGTGTATCCTCCTGTAGTTATCAGCGGGTGAAGGCAGCACATTCTGCCATTAACAGTGTCAAACAACCTGTTTACCTTTGTATCTCGGCAGAAGTATTCTTAGTGATCCTTTGGAATTTAGTTTGATTAGAGAGAATGAGGTTTACTTTCTAAATATATTCATCATTTTTTTAGGATGTATATTGGCGACTTAATCACCTCTCCTGACAACTGTTTCCTTATTTCCACGAAGGTTCCTAATTGCCGGTTTGAGTTCAGGGGGCAATATGGTGTGTGTGTGAGTGAGTGAGTGAGTGAGTGAGTGAGTGAGTGAGTGTGTGTGTGTGTGTGTGTGTGTGTGTGTGTGTGTGTGTGTGTGTGTGTGTGTGTGTGTGCGCGCGTGTGTGCGTGTCGTCCACAATAACTAGAAAAATAGCTATGTAAAGAGAGAAATGTAACAATAATCCCGAGTGAAACAGAGCCACAGCCTCGCCCGGCGCTCCATATTCGCCGCGAGAAACTATTCAATTTCATTTCGCTGACGGAAAAGCCGTCCTAATGAAATAATCACATTGCCAACCTGGGCAACCCGCACCAATAAAAATACCTTCCCCTTATTTTATTATTCATATTTTCTCCCTACCATTTTCTGAATATATCATTCATATTATTTTAAAGAATGGTCGTATTTATTATAGATGGATCCAAGGGAAGAACCCATGGGAGCGTAATCCAATACGAGAGGAATATGTTCCGAATTTGGTGGAGATCGATTTAGTGGAGGTTCGAACGCCGGTGTTCAAAGTACTGGAATCCGATGTGGTAGAAACGTTGTCGAGGAAGACTCTTGAAGCATTGTGGCCACTAGTTTCACACAGTTCATAACAGTCACCTGCCCGTATTGAGTTTGTGGTGAGGTGGTTGTGACGCTCCTGTTATACCAGTCATACACTCACCACAAGTTAGGCTCCTCTGTTACACCAGTCATACACTCTGTTATACCAGTCATACACTCTGTTATACCAGTCATACACTCACCACAAGTTAGGCTCCTCTGTTACACCAGTCATACACTCTGTTATACCAGTCATATACACTGTTACACCAGTCATACACTCTGTTACACCAGTCATACACTCTGTTATACCAGTCATATACACTGTTACACCAGTCATACACTCTGTTACACCAGTCATACACTCACCAGAAGTTAGGCTCCTCTGTTATACCAGTCATACACTCTGTTATACCAGTCATACACTCTGTTATACCAGTCATACACTCTGTTACACCAGTCATACACTCTGTTACACCAGTCATACACTCTGTTACACCAGTCATACACTCACCAGAAGTTAGGCTCCTATTACACCAGTCATACACTCTGTTACACTAGTCATACACTCTGTTACACCAGTCATGCACTCTGTTACACCAGTCATACACTCTGTTACACTAGTCATACACTCTGTTACACCAGTCATACACTCTGTTACACCAGTCATACACTCTGTTACACCAGTCATACACTCTGTTACACCAGTCATACACTCTGTTACACCAGTCATACACTCTGTTACACCAGTCATACACTCTGTTACACCAGTCATACACTCACCAGAAATCTCCTTATCAGTCTATATTTTTCAAAATGTAAACATTATTTAATTTCAATATCAATACAAATGTATTAATTAAATTTGAAACATTTTAAGTTTCAAGAAATTTCATAAGTCATCTTAAGATATTGAACCAACACTTGTGGAAGAGAGCAACATGCACGACAAACTATAAAGCATTCCTACCTGAACTATCTAACACCTAGCACCAACCTAACGACCTGGGGGCAAGATTCACGAAGCAGTTACGCAAGTACTTACGAACGTGTACATCTTTCCTCATTCCTCTGATGGCTTTGGTTACATTTATTAAACAGTTTACAAACACTTTTAAACAGTTAGCCTTTTAATGCCTGACCAAAAATAAAATAATGGATGAAAAACTTTTTCAACTATGTGAAAACAATGACTCTCTACTCTCTTAAAGTATTTGTGTGTACGTCTGATACCATACTACTTGTGAAGGAGGAAATGTATATGTTTATCTATCAGAATGTTTGGAAAAATGTTTATTGTTTGTGATGTGTGTCTATGTATGTATTAACACGATGTACTGAACGGGGTGAGGATAGCTTGAGCTACCTCATCCCTTTGTGTGTATTTTACCTCAATAAACTTATTTCAATTTCAATTTCAATGACTCTCTCTCTCTCTCTCGTCCTCCGCACCTTGTGACATGAGAGCTCTTCCGTCCCCAGCCGAGGGGGAGAGAACACTCACCTCAGGTGTGGGGGCTCAGGTGTTCCCCTGGGTGCTGGGGGACGAGGCTCGTGCTATTATTTTCTCAACGGCTGCATTGTATACAGCTTGGGCGGACTCTCCTCCGCTGCGTTATCTCTCTTTGTCTGGCATTTGTCGACGCTCAAAGCCACATTACTGGAGTGTGAGGGTGAGGTGCTAGGGGGGGTGATGTGCTAAGGGGTGAGGTGCTGATGGGTGAGGTGCTGTGGGTGAGGTCTTGTGGGTGAAGTGCTGATGGTTGAGGTGCTGAGGGGTGAGGTGCTGTGGGGTGAGGTGCTGATGGGTGAGGTGCTGTGGGTGAGGTGCTGATGGGTGAGGTGCTGTGGGTGAAGTGCTGATGGTTGAGGTGCTGAGGGGTGAGGTGCTGTGGGGTGAGGTGCTGATGGGTGAGGTGCTGATGGGTGAGGTGCTGATGGGTGAGGTGCTGATGGGTGAGGTGCTGTGGGTGAGGTGCTGAGGGGCGAGGTGCTGAGGGGTGAGGTGCTGAGGGGTGAGGTGCTGATGGGTGAGGTGCTGAGGGGCGAGGTGCTGAGGGGTGAGGTGCTGATGGGTGAGGTGCTGAGGGGTGAGGTGCTGAGGGGTGAGGTGCTGATGGTCAGATGCTGAGGGGTGAGGTGCTGAGGGGCGAGGTGCTGAGGGGCGAGGTGCTGAGGGGTGAGGTGCTGATGGTGAGGTGCTGTGGGGTGAGGTGCTGTGGCCAATCATGTCTGCGTTCCTTGTTGTTGTTGTATTCCTGTCAGTTCGTCTGCTGTTTATAGGCGAGTTGTGAATTACCAGGAGCCAGATTCACGAAGCAGTTACGCAAGCACTTACGAACCTGAACATCTTTCCTCAATCACTGGCGGCTTTGTTTACAATTATTAAATAGTTAATGAGCTCCGAAGCACCAGGAGGCTGTTTATAACAATAACAACAGTTGATTGGCAAGTTTTCATACTTGTAAACTGTTTAATAAATGTAACCAAAGCCGTCAAAGATTGAGGAAAGATGTACACGTATGTAAGTACTTGCTTAACTGCTTCGTGAATCTCAGTCGAGCATATCAGAGCACATCAGGTGGTGTGAACACCCTGTGTGTCAGCCGGTGTGAACACCCTGTGTGTCAGACGGTGTGAACACCCTGTGTGTCAGCCGGTGTCAACACCCTGTGTGTCAGCCGGTGTGAACACCCTGTGTGTCAGCCGGTGTGAACACCCTGTGTGTCAGCCAGGAGCACCCTGAGTGGCCATCCTCTGCCAGTTTGCTGGGAAAAATGCGCTTCAATATATTTTTTAGCGATGAAGTGGAAACACCTTTGTTGGGTGGACAGTATTGGCTCGAGAGACAGAGATGGATGGGGCAGGGTAGTGATGGTATACTGGGCCAGGATAGTGTATGATAGTATACTGTGGGAGGGTAGTGTATGATTGCATACTGTGGGCAGGGTAGTGTATGATAGTATACAGGGGCAGGGTAGTGTATGATAGTATACTGTGGGAGGGTAGTGTATGATAGCATACTGTGGGAGGGTAGTGTATGATAGTATACTGTGGGAGGGTAGTGTATGATAGCATACTGTGGGCAGGGTAGTGTATGATAGTATACAGGGGCAGGGTAGTGTATGATAGTATACTGGGGGAGGGTAGTGTATGATAGTATACTGGGGGAGGGTAGTGTATGATAGTATACTGGGGAGGGTAGTGTATGATAGTATACTGGAGAGGGTAGTGTATGATAGTATACTGGGGCAGGGTAGTGTATGATAGTATACTGGGGCTGGGTAGTGTTTGATAGTATACTGGGGGAGGGTAGTGTATGATAGTATATTGGGGCAGGGTAGTGTATGATAGTATACTGGGGCAGGGTAGTGTATGATAGTATACTGGGGGAGGGTAGTGTATGATAGTATACTAGGGCAGGGTAGTGTATGATAGTATACTGGGGAGGGTAGTGTATGATAGTATACTGGGGGCAGTGTAGTGTATGATAGCATACTGTGGGCAGGGTAGTGTATGATAGTATACAGGGGCAGGGTAGTGTATGATAGTATACTGGGGGAGGGTAGTGCATGATAGTATACTGGGGGAGGGTAGTGTATGATAGTATACTGGGGAGGGTAGTGTATGATAGTATATTGGGGCAGGGTAGTGTATGATAGTATACTGGGGCAGGGTAGTGTATGATAGTATATTGGGGGAGGGTAGTGTATGATAGTATACTAGGGCAGGGTAGTGTATGATAGTATACTGGGGAGGGTAGTGTATGATAGTATACTGGGGGAGGGTAGTGTATGATAGTATACTGGGGGCAAGGTAGTGTATGATAGTATACTGGGGGAGGGTAGTGTATGATAGTATACTGGGGAGGGTAGTGTATGATAGTATACTGGGGGAGGGTAGTGTATGATAGTATACTGGGGGCAAGGTAGTGTATGATAGTATACTGGGGGAGGGTAGTGTATGATAGTATACTGGGGGAGGGTAGTGTATGATAGTATACTGGGGGAGGGTAGTGTATGATAGTATACTGTGGGCAGGGAAGTGTCTAATGATATATACCTTTTCCTACACATTTCTAACATGGTAATGTTGGACAGAAATATTTACATGTAAGCATTAATCTATGCCACATATAATACCGTACTTTTTTACACTGTTTTACACTGTTTACATTTCGTACTGTTAATATTGCACAAGGCACGAGAAACGTAAGCGTTCCAAGGCCTAATATATGCACTATATGCACTATATTAGACCTAAAATAATCCTAGGAATGTTTATGTTCTTTAGTTACTTTTCCTTGTCTATACCTTCAGATAATAGACGGGAAAGATGAGCCACAATTGCGACGTACAAAATCCTAATGGCTATTGAGGAAGTCAGCAAACACGAATTGTTTATAAGGGGTAACTACAAGAAAAGTGGAGGGTAGATTGAGACGCAGAGGAGCAGTAGACGGTCCAGCTTGGTTGTTGTTATAGATTCAGCTACTCGGAACAAGTTCCAAGTAGCACGGGCTATGGTGAGCCCGTAGTGGACTTACCTGGCACAGGAGCGGTGCCAGGTATCTACCTGGTGGTTCACCATACTTAACTACTGGATCACCTCACCCGACTAACGACCCGCCTCACCTAACAACCTGGCTCACCAAGCAACATGGTGAGCCACAAAACACATCATATATTATTTAAAACACCAAATATGTTAAATAAGAAAATGGAGTGTAGGGCGAAGCTGACAGTGAAGTATTGATTCCCTCTCCCTCTCATGCTGGGGAATATCGACTTCCTCTCCCTCTCAGGCCGGGAAAAAGGCTTGAAAGTGATGACGTGTTCCTCCAATTTTTTCACAAAATTTTCGCAGTATTCATAATTTTTCCAGCGGGTTAATGTAGTTTGTACAACAAAAATATATTTCTAAGTGATAAAGTTCTCTGGAATTAAAGACAATGGCAAATGTTAACACTGAACTAAAATGACAAGCAATTATAAAGAAGGAAAGAGTGACAGCTTGACAGACAGACAGACAGACAGACAGACAGACAGACAGACAGACAGACAGACAGACAGACAGACACAGACGAACAGGAAAATGTATAGCCTCTTACTGCCAGTGTCCTTAACACTAATGAATACTTCACACACACACACACACACACACACACACACACACACACACACACACACACACACATACACACACAGCCTGGGGGGCCTGGTAGTCTGGTGGATAGCGCTCAGGACTCGTAATTCTGTGGCTCGGGTTCGATTCCCGCACCAGGCAGAAACAAATGGACAAAGTTTCTTTCACTCTGAATGTCTCTGTTTCCTAGCAGTAAATAGGTACCTGGGAGTTAAGCAGCTGTCACGGGCTGCTTCCTGGGGTGTGTGTGTATGTGTGGTAAAAAAAAGTAGTTAGTAAACAGTTGAGAGGCGGGCCGAAAATTCAAAGCTCAACCCCCGCAAACACAACTAGGTGAATACACACACACACACACACACACACACACACACACACACACACACACACACACACACACACACACACACACCAAGAGTGAGGTTCAAGAGCTAATAGCTGGATTCTGCAGGCACAAACAGTAAATACACAAACACCGTTGCATTTCTAGTAAAACGAACGTGGACCAGAATCTTGAAAATGTAAACACAAATGGATACTCCTCCATCACTGGGACTCTGACAGCTGGTGGGAAAACAAAGTAGTTCTGGATTCCGGATTCACAAAGCAGTTACGCAAGTACTTACGAACGTGTACATCTTTCCTCAATGTTTGACGGCAATGTTTGACATTTATTCAACAGTTTACAAGCATGAAAACTTGCCAATCAACTGTTGTTATTGTTATAAACCAACCCGTCCTCGACTCAAGTCCATTACATTCAGCGGTCGACCCCACAGACGCATTCATAAATTTTAACATGCTGTTCATTCAAAACGGGAATTTTCGCAAGTATAAATTAATAGTATAATATATTAGCATATTGTGCATATATAGGCATAGGATAGGTTAGGTTAGGTGTTTAGGTTCTGTTGGCGATTATTTGTATTTGTAGTACGTGGGTGAAGCATTTATAGCGTTGTGATTCGAACAAAATTCGTCAGTGAAGCACTTGTTCCGGATATGTTCGAACGTCAGCAGTTGTGAGTCGTGTGTAAACCGCTTTTCATTCATAAACAGGGGGTTTGGCGGGTGCATGGAATCACTTTTGGATCTTTGCTTGGAGGACGGGCTGGTTCGAGAAATGTTCGGACGTCATCAGTTGAATCGTGTGACAGCCCGTCCTCATAAACAAAGACCCAAAGACCATGCCATGCACCCGCCAAACCCACTGTTCATGAATGAAAAACTGTTTACACACGACTCACAACTGCTGACGTTCGAACACTTCCGGAACAAGTGCTTCACTGACGACTTGTGTTCGAACCACAACGCTGTAAACGCTTCACCCACGTACTACAAATACAAATAATCGCCAACAGAACCTAAACACCTAACCTAACCTATCCTATATCTATATATGCACAAAACACTAATATATCATAATATTAATTTATATTTGAGAAAATTCCTGTTTTGCATGAACAGCATATAAAAATTTATGAATGTATCTTAGGGGTCGACCGCTGGATGGAATGGACTTGGTCTGAAGACGAAATGCGTATGTAAACCGGTTTTCATTCATAAACACGGGGTTTGGCGGCTGGATTAACGAGCATTTGGCCCTTGTTGATGAGGCCGGGCTGAGCAAAGTGTTTACGTACAATGAAGTCACAAGTAATATATATATATATATATATATATATATATATATATATATATATATATATATGAGAAAATCTCTTGAGGAGTGTGTGGACGACCTCACACTCTGGCCTTCCTCACACACACATTATCCACTACACCACGAAACTAACCTGAAGTTCGTCCCGGAATTGCAGTTCGCTTGTAAGTGCGAGTTTGTTGTGTTCGTGTGTGTGTGTGTGTGTGGGTGTGCGTGCGTGCGTGCGTGCGTGCGTGCGTGTGTGTGTGTGTGTGTGTGTGTGTGTGTGTGTGTGTGTGTGTGTGTGTGTGTGTGTGTGCGCGCGCGTGCTTGCGTGCGTGTCAGTAATCCAGGAAATTGCGGAGGGAATAAAGGGTGGTTCTCCAATATAGGATCAATAACGAGGCTAAGAGGAGAGATACGATGCAGGGCGAGGTTGTCTCCCCACCACAACCAGACACTTGAATACCAGAGCGGAGAGCTCGGCCATCACCCACCAGTCTTATGGCGGCCAATAATGTCTCGCCACAATTGATGACCGCTAAGCGACAGGCCAAGCACCCATAGCACACACACACCATCTAATTCCCACAATCTTAGGCAAAAATGTATTCTCAGGCCTCAGGCACCAGATACTATGTGTCTACCCACAAATAATATGTGTCAACCCCCTAGACAACATGTGTCGACCCCAGATAACAACATGTGAGTGGACCTCAGGTACTCCTTCACTCAGTTGACTGTATGGCCAGTTACCCCAGCTTGTGTCCTCGTAGTATACACTAGATAACTGCGTGGAACAATATATATTTTTTGACAGTCTACCCTGGCTCCGTTTTCCTTTGTTAAGTAACCTTGTCATGCTATCAAATTTGTCAGTCACGACTGTTCGCGAGTGCATTCATGCTCCCCTGTCGTCGTAAAGTGTATTCCCTCCAGGTGTTAAATTAATCTCAATCTGATTACTTTATGCAGCACTTTACACAGAATATGAAATTTACTGCCCCATTGTCCCTCCCCATTTTTGTTAAGAATGGGACTATTTTTGCCCTTTTTCAGCAGTCTGTAGGATTTCTTATCTCGAGTGTTTTATTGAAAGGTTCAGTTAGGAAATGCTGAAATGTCTGAGGAGCCTTCATGATAATATTAAGTCTGGTCCTATTGATTCTGTCGCTTCTATTTGCTCCAGCTGTTGTCTGATCTCATATACAGAGACT
Organism: Procambarus clarkii; assembly: GCF_040958095.1. NCBI lineage: Eukaryota > Metazoa > Arthropoda > Malacostraca > Decapoda > Cambaridae > Procambarus > Procambarus clarkii. Next base: position 20,174,079 of record NC_091187.1, read on the forward strand.
ACTGTGTCATCCAGTGCTTCTACTGGCCTCCTTTCCTCTTACGGGCTCGCCATAGCCCGTGCTACTTGGAACTTTTTATTCTAATTAGCGAATCTTAAACAACATCCTTTCCTCTCCTAACTTGGTCTCCACGTTGGTTCATTTCTGAAGAGCTCTTGAAATATCTTGTTAAGTTCCTCGCAAAACTTCTTGTCGCTTTCCGTAAGTGTGTGGTAGTGACCGAGGTGTGTGTGTGTGTGTGTGTGTGTGTGTGTGTGTGTGTGTGTGTGTGTGTGTGTGTGTGTGTGTGTGTGTGTGTGTGGTGAGGTGAGTGAATGGTAGTACAGTTTTGTGGTGGTATTTGGTGAGATTGTATTCACAGGTGGAATTGTATGGTGGTAGATAGTGTGATTGTATTGTTGTGATGCTGTTGTTGTTTAAGATTCAGCTACTGGGAATAAAAAGTTCCAAGTAGCACGGGCTATGGTGAGCCCGTAGTGAACTTACCTGGCACAGGAGCGGGGTTGTAACTTCATTTTGCTGTGATGCTGTTGGAAACAGTTGTATTTTTTCAATTTCGGTTTTATGCTTGCCCTGGTGGAGATTCCAGGCCTCTGTATTCTCCAGTAATGGTCTTACAAAGGCTTTGTTGAGTGCTTTATAAAGTCTTAATTTAGGTTTCAAAATGACGTAATAATGTTTGCCAACGTCTGGTGTGTTGGGGAGATAGTGTTGATGTGTCTGGTGTGTTGTGGAGATAGTGTTGATGTGTGTCTCGTGTATTGTGGAGATAGTGTTGATGTGTGTCTCGTGTATTGTGGAGATAGTGTTGATGTGTCTCGTGTGTTGTGGAGATAGTGTTGATGTGTGTCTCGTGTGTTGTGGAGATAGTGTTGATGTGTGTCTCATGTGTTGTGGAGATAGTGTTGATGTGTCTCTCATGTGTTGTGGAGATAGTGTTGATGTGTCTCTCATGTGTTGTGGAGATAGTGTTGATGTGTCTCTCATGTGTTGTGGAGATAGTGTTGATGTGTGTCTCGTGTGTTGTGGAGATAGTGTTGATGTGTCTCTCGTGTGTTGTGGAGATAGTGTTGATGTGTCTCTCATGTGTTGTGGAGATAGTGTTGATGTGTCTCTCATGTGTTGTGGAGATAGTGTTGATGTGTCTCTCATGTGTTGTGGAGATAGTGTTGATGTGTGTCTCGTGTGTTGTGGAGATAGTGTTGATGTGTCTCTCATGTGTTGTGGAGATAGTGTTGATGTGTGTCTCATGTGTTGTGGAGATAGTGTTGATGTGTCTCTCATGTGTTGTGGAGATAGTGTTGATGTGTCTCTCATGTGTTGTGGAGATAGTGTTGATGTGTCTCTCATGTGTTGTGGAGATAGTGTTGATGTGTGTCTCGTGTGTTGTGGAGATAGTGTTGATGTGTCTCTCATGTGTTGTGGAGATAGTGTTGATGTGTGTCTCATGTGTTGTGGAGATAGTGTTGATGTGTCTCTCATGTGTTGTGGAGATAGTGTTGATGTGTCTCTCATGTGTTGTGGAGATAGTGTTGATGTGTCTCTCATGTGTTGTGGAGATAGTGTTGATGTGTGTCTCGTGTGTTGTGGAGATAGTGTTGATGTGTCTCTCGTGTGTTGTGGAGATAGTGTTGATGTGTCTCTCGTGTGTTGTGGAGATAGTGTTGATGTGTCTCTCATGTGTTGTGGAGATAGTGTTGATGTGTGTCTCGTGTGTTGTGGAGATAGTGTTGATGTGTCTCTCGTGTGTTGTGGAGATAGTGTTGATGTGTCTCTCATGTGTTGTGGAGATAGTGTTGATGTGTCTCTCATGTGTTGTGGAGATAGTGTTGATGTGTCTCTCATGTGTTGTGGAGATAGTGTAGATGTGTGTCTCATGTGTTGTGGAGATAGTGTTGATGTGTCTCTCATGTGTTGTGGAGATAGTGTTGATGTGTGTCTCATGTGTTGTGGAGATAGTGTTGATGTGTGTCTCATGTGTTGTGGAGATAGTGTTGATGTGTCTCTCATGTGTTGTGGAGATAGTGTTGCCATTATATCCGCTCCCAAATTTTGTTATCTCTCCGACTCCTGCAATTGCCTTCCCCTTATGGTGTACCAACCACTTGGGCTGGACGGTAGAGCGACGCCCTTGTTTCATGCAGGTCGGCGTTCAAACCCCGACTGTCCAAGTGGTTGGGCACCATTCCTTCCCCCACCGTCCCATCCCAAATCCTTATCCTGACCCCTTCCCAGTGCTCTATAGTTGTAATGGCTTAGCACTCTCTCCTGATAATTCCCTTCCGCCCTCCTTTATGGTGCAGATACATTCTAGTTTCCTTTACCTCTTTACCACCTTCATTACTTTACATTTGTTGGGATTGAATTCCAGCAACCATTTGTAAACCCAATCCTGGAGGCTGACAAGGTCTTTCTACAGTTGTCTTGGGTTTGTTCAGATCTGAGACTTGTGTGTGGCGTGCAGTCATCGACATGTACGATGTTTACAGGACGGTCATACACATATCTTGAGTGCCCTTCCTTGGGGAGCTCACGTGTTATATTCCTCCGGCTGGAGGAACCCTCTCTCACTGTGGCGTTGTGTTCTGTCCTTCAGGTATCCCCTGACGCAGGTCAGTGTCTTCTCCATCTTGTTCACCAACCTTACAAGAACAATGGTATCAAAACTTGTTTTCTGTCAATGAAACTATATTCTACTCGTCATGTTTTCCCTGTCGTATTTCAATGGAACTTTGTTATAGACGTCGATCAAGGTTTCCAGATGATAAATTATTATCAACCTCATTATTTTTTCTTCTGTCTTTACACAGACTTGTAAAGTGCCGGTGAGGACGAGAATGATGTGGAAGTGAGGATATACTCACCTAGTTGTGCTTGTGGGGGTTGAGCTGCGCTCTTTCGGCCCGCCTCTCAACTGTCAATTAACTGTTACTTACTACTAACTTTTTTCCCCACATGTGTGGCAGGAGGTAATACTTCGACAAAGTTCCCTCAGAGAGCCTCTCCCCACCACCCACACTGAAGGCCTCCAGTAACACGAGGACTCTCCCCACCACCCACACTGAAGGCCTCCAGTAACACGAGGACTCTCCCCCACCACCCACACTGAAGGCCTCCAGTAGCACGAGGACTCTCCCCACCACCCACACTGAAGGCCTCCAGTAACACGAGGACTCTCCCCACCACCCACACTGAAGACCTCCAGTAACACGAGGACTCTCCCCACCACCCACACTGAAGACCTCCAGTAACACGAGGACTCTCCCCACCACCCACACTGAAGACCTCCAGTAACACGAGGACTCTCCCCACCACCCACACTGAAGACCTCCAGTAACACGAGGACTCTCCCCACCACCCACACTGAAGACCTCCAGTAACACGAGGACTCTCCCCACCACCCACACTGAAGGCCTCCAGTAACACGAGGACTCTCCCCACCACCCACACTGAAGACCTCCAGTAACACGAGGACTCTCCCCACCACCCACACTGAAGGCCTCCAGTAACACGAGGACTCTCCCCACCACCCACACTGAAGGCCTCCAGTAACACGAGGACTCTCCCCACCACCCACACTGAAGGCCTCCAGTAACACGAGGACTCTCCCCACCACCCACACTGAAGGCCTCCAGTAACACGAGGACTCTCCCCACCACCCACACTGAAGGCCTCCAGTAACACGAGGACTCTCCCCACCACCCACACTGAAGGCCTCCAGTAACACGAGGACTCTCCCCACCACCCACACTGAAGACCTCCAGTAACACGAGGACTCTCCCCACCACCCACACTGAAGACCTCCAGTAACACGAGGACTCTCCCCACCACCCACACTGAAGACCTCCAGTAACACGAGGACTCTCCCCACCACCCACACTGAAGGCCTCCAGCAACACGAGGACTCTCCCCACCACCCACACTGAAGACCTCCAGTAACACGAGGACTCTCCCCACCACCCACACTGAAGGCCTCCAGTAACACGAGGACTCTCCCCACCACCCACACTGAAGACCTCCAGTAACACGAGGACTCTCCCCACCACCCACACTGAAGACCTCCAGTAACACGAGGACTCTCCCCACCACCCACACTGAAGACCTTCAGTAACACGAGGACTCTCCCCACCACCCACACTGAAGACCTCCAGTAACACGAGGACTCTCCCCACCACCCACACTGAAGACCTCCAGTAACACGAGGACTCTCCCCACCACCCACACTGAAGACCTTCAGTAACACGAGGACTCTCCCCACCACCCACACTGAAGACCTCCAGTAACACGAGGACTCTCCCCACCACCCACACTGAAGACCTCCAGCAACACGAGGACTCTCCCCACCACCCACACTGAAGGCCTCCAGTAACACGAGGACTCTCCCCACCACCCACACTGAAGGCCTCCAGTAACACGAGGACTCTCCCCACCACCCACACTGAAGACCTCCAGTAACACGAGGACTCTCCCCACCACCCACACTGAAGGCCTCCAGTAACACGAGGACTCTCCCCACCACCCACACTGAAGGCCTCCAGTAACACGAGGACTCTCCCCACCACCCACACTGAAGGCCTCCAGTAACACGAGGACTCTCCCCACCACCCACACTGAAGACCTCCAGTAACACGAGGACTCTCCCCACCACCCACACTGAAGGCCTCCAGTAACACGAGGACTCTCCCCACCACCCACACTGAAGGCCTCCAGTAACACGAGGACTCTCCCCACCACCCACACTGAAGACCTCCAGTAACACGAGGACTCTCCCCACCACCCACACTGAAGGCCTCCAGTAACACGAGGACTCTCCCCACCACCCACACTGAAGACCTCCAGTAACACGAGGACTCTCCCCACCACCCACACTGAAGGCCTCCAGTAACACGAGGACTCTCCCCACCACCCACACTGAAGGCCTCCAGTAACACGAGGACTCTCCCCACCACCCACACTGAAGGCCTCCAGTAACACGAGGACAACAGCCAACTACCCGGGTAAAGTACTTGACAATACAACCCTTCCAGGGGGGAGGGGGAGCTTCAGCCAAGTGCAATAGAGTGATGGAGCCATTACGAGGGTGGGTGTGGTCAGGCCATTAGTGCTACATGACCAGGCAGGTTGTGACGAGGACGACGGTGACAACAACACCATTATGGTGGCACTGTAGTCATTACCCTCCCCCCCAACCCCCCCCCCCCCTCCACAAACAACCACACACCCACTCCTCCCTCATGCCAACTCCTGCTCTTTCCTTTATTAAAAAAAGGAATTTATATTTTATGTAAATGTTTTGTATAATTTATAAGAGTGGGTGAGTATATGTTGACTCGTGATCAGCTGTTGGGGTAATTGTGTATATATATTATATATATATATATATATATATATATATATATATATATATATATATATATATATATATATATATATATATATGTGTCGTACCTAGTAGCCAGAACGCACTTCTCAGCCTACTACGCAAGGCCCGATTTGCCTAACAAGCCAAGTTTTCATGAATTAATTGTTTTTCGACTACCTAACCTAACCTAACCTATTAAGATAGGTTAGGTAGGGTTCGTTAGGTTCGGTCATAGGTATATATCTACGTTAATTTTAACTCCAATAAAAAAATTGACCTGATACATAATGAAATGGGTAGCTTTATCATTTCATAAGAAAAAAATTAGAGAAAATATATTAATTCAGTAAAACTTGGCTTATTAGGCAAATCGAGCCTTGCATAGTAGGCTGAGAAGTGCGTTCTGGCTACTAGGTACGATATATATATATATATATAAATTAGCATTAAGGACCTGCGTTTCGGGCAGGTCCTTAATCCTAATTTTCCCTGGAATACGGCCCGCCAAATCGTTAAACAACCAGGTACTCATTTACTGCTGGGTGAACAGAGGCTACCGTTAATGATTGGCGCCTAGTCAATCCTCCCCGGCCAGGATGCGAACCCAGGACAAAGCGCTCGTGAAGCACGGGGCGAGTGTCTTACACTGCGCCACGAGGTCTTGTTTCTCTTTGTTCTGTTACCCTGGCATCTCCCCCCCCCCCCTTGAAATTACCTTTGGCCTCTCCCTTACCTTAAGGTCCCCCAGACATCTCCCCTCACCTTAGGGTGCCCCAGACCTCCCCACAGGTCCCTACCTTCGCCAAACTTTACTAATAAACAAATTTAATCAATTCGATTAAATAATTCAAGTCTAAAAGGAATATTGTAATATGAAATTAATTAAAATTAGATGAAGCTTAATTACTTATATTTATCTAAACATTTAATAACGTTTACTGTTGTACGGTGAATGGTGTATAACCCAAGCACCAGCCAGGGCTCACGAACGCGTTATCAACACATTCACTAAAGAATTTCGTAGACGAACACTTAATGACAAATGAACAAAATTAGTCTTTGAACACCAAGGAAGCGGGAGCCTGAGGACAATTTATATGATTAAGTGATTATTTGCTAAGTAAATGAAAAGGAAATAGTTTGTAAATCACAAGGCATTTTCTACTGGGTGTTGGTATTTGTAAAATTAATACTTAGAGAGAACATAAATATTATTAGCCCCAGTAAGACGGAGATTAAGGCGAGTTAGGTCGCTAGTGTTTGTCTGTACATAACTGTGCTATAAGAAGCCAGATTCTAGTTATTGGGCTCCGCCTCTTAAATTTTGTACTATCATTGTAATATAATTAATAATAATAAGTTATGGTAATGTCTTCTCACAGATATAATAACATAGGATAAAACTCCACACTTTTGTAATTTGTGAAATTGATGTAAATATTTACACCAAGTCTTTCACACTCTCCTGAGTGCCTTGTCAAGGTCTGAGTGTGTGGTGAGGACCAGACATACATCTTAATGACATAATTAGTCGTTGAGATGTAAGTCTGGTCCTCACCACACACTCAGACCTTGACAAAGCACTCGGGAGAGTGCGAAAGACTTGCTATAAATATTTACATAAATTTCACAAATTACAACTGTGGGGTTTTATTAACAGTAATAACAATTCATTGTGTCGGGGGACAGGAAGCCAGTTTATATATACAGTACATGTTAGGCTTATATCGACTTCTCTACCCCCCTTCCCCCCAGGGTCGAATTACTAACCCTCCCCAGAATGTAACCTCACATTAAGCTGACTAGCTCCTGGGTACCTATTTACTACCAGGTGAATAAAATTATTAGGTGAAAGGAAACGTGCCCAACCATTTGTGTTCCGCCCGAGATTCGAACTCTGAATTCTGGACTGAGTGGTGAACGATCCCGACTGGGATCATTCTGATCGGCTGGGAGGCTATGCTGTGAAGGTGGTAAGTAGTAGGTCAGACTTCTCCTGATTGCTGGTTGCAACAGTACTATGAACAAATCTACAAGGGCCGTGATAAGGGTTCGAACTTACGTCTGAGAGGATCTCAGACGCGCTTTCATCGACTAGGCCACGACATGGTGTGACGGTAGTAAGTAAGTTGACTTTCGCGGCCCTCTGGTGCCAGCTTACTCCAGCTCCTTATCCCCTGCACTGCGGGTCTCCACTTTCTCACACCTCACTCCTTTGTTTTTCAAACTTTCCCCTTTGTTTCCCCATGTTTGGTTTGTCCTCGTCTGGTAATGACTATGTTTATACCCACTAGAGAATGATCTAGAATGGACTTGAGAATGGTCCAGGACGGACCGAAACGTCGTCGTCCCTTCACTTTCTAGTGTGTGTGGTCTGGTCAACATCAGCCACGTTATTGTGACTCATCGCCTGCATGTCTATACCCTTCATCTATACCCCATCAGTATTTGTTATGTTATGATCATATCCCCTCAACGACCTTCTCTCTCAGCTAGTGTTATTAGAAATTGTCTATCCTCTCCTCGTATTTCAACTCTCTTATATCTGGTTCAAGTCTCGTAGGAAATCTCTAGACTGTCTCAATCTTGTTCTTGAGCTTCACTTCACACACACACACACACACACACACACACACACACACACACACACACACACACACGTTGATTGACACCAGTTGATTGACAGTTGAGAGGCGGGACCACCTCCACGACTGACCACGGGAGGCGGGACACCAGTTGATTGACAGTTGAGAGGCGGGACCAAAGAGCCAAAGCTCAACCCCCGCAAGCACAAATAGGTGAGTACACGCGCGCACACACACACACACACACACACACGCGCGCGCACACACACACACACACACACACACACACACACACACACACACACACACACACACACACACACACACACACACACACACACACACACACACACACACATGAATGTATACGCTCACTGCTACATACATACACGAATGCATACACTCACGACTACATACATAAAGACAAATCTATTGTGTAAGGAATGAGGGCTAGAGCGTAATCCTGATATATGGACCAACAGCGCCCTCTAATTTATGGTCATTTGAGAGGAAGGGGAGAGGTGAGGGGTCACTACTGTGTAAGGGGTCACCACTGTGTGAGGGGTCACTACTGTGTGAGGGGTCACTACTGTGTGAGGGGTCGCTACTGTGGGATTTCACCAATGTGTAAGGTCACCAATATATTGTTAGATCTGCTAATTTACATCAACTTTCCCTCTTCCTCCGATGATGTCCCTAAATTGGGATGATGCACCCCTCTATCTATATTATATATATATATATATATATATATATATATATATATATATATATATATATATATATATTGTGTGTGTGTCAGAAAACGTACAACTACGAAGGGAAAATTAAACAAGAAATTACCTGAACGTTATTTAGGTGGCGAGACTAATTTGGATAATACTAACTTCATGTCTTGCTTGTTTTCCCTCTGACCTACGGTAAATGAGACCGTGAAGGACATATTAGCCTGGCACTTCACAGCTGTACATGTGTGTTCGATGACAATAGGGGCAGCGAGGTGAAGGTCTATACCAGTGTGAAGGTCCCACCTCAACAACGTAAGTTCTGAAGGCAGTGTTAGGGACGGCCAATGGAAAATCCCCATCATGAAGGGCTGGTACAGCTGCCAATAAAGCAAGGGTAATACTAGCGGACCAATGGTAATGTACTATTAGTACTACTAGTAGTAGTGGAGGAAGACCAGAGTGCCAGTAATACAGTGGTGGTAGACCAGCAGAGAGGCTGAGGTTGTTAACCTGCAATCATCACTCAGCGATTGAGATATCAACTCTTACAATGGCTTGTGTCTCACTATCACTATCACTTGCATGAGTCCAACAGTAACTAGCACTGCGCCACCAGAGGCAGTTATTACCTTGACTTATACTTCACGCGCATGCTGCCCAGCAAACAAGATTTAACTACCATTAGTGGTAAATTAGCGTCAGCAGTTCAACTCGCTAAGGAACTTGTGCGTGTGTGTGTGTGAGGTGGAAATTACAGAAGGCGTAAAGACGGAGAGGACCCGCAAGGTCCTCTCCCAACATCATACTTGTACTCACCTAGTTGTGTTTGCGGGGGTTGAGCTATGGCTCTTTGGTCCCGCCACTCAACCTTCACTCAACAGGTGGGTTGTGTGTGTCAGGTTGTGGTAACTTTGGTTCTTCTACTCCCGGCCTCCAGTTACCATGATTTCTACACAGTCCATATTGTGCACAGCACATGGTGGCACAGTACATGCTGCACACTACTTATCGTACACAGTACAACATCACCTGCAAGATCAAGTTTAATTGAGTATAGTTAACTTTTTAAGACAAAGAGTGCTCAGCTCCTCTAAACATCTTGTTACAAAGTTACATCTTTGTTACTAAGCTGTGTTTCTAGTTTCCAATTATGCCCTCTCGTTCTACTGTTCCTTAAGTTGAACATTACTTCTATATATACTTTGTCAATCTTATTTAGTATCCTGTACGTCATTATCATGGCTGCCCTAATCCTTCTTTCATCCAGTGCAGTTAGGGCCAGTTCTCTCAGACTATCATAGATCAGTCTCCTTAGCTCAGAAAAGAGCTTTCTTGCATATTTTTGTACCTTTTCTAGTTTTGTTTGGGTAGGGGTTTCATGCCGGGACAGCATACTCACAGCCTCTCACAAAGTATATATATATATATATATATATATATATATATATATATATATATATATATATATATATATATATATATATATATATATATATATATATATATATATATGTCGTACCTAGTAGCCAGAACGCACTTCTCAGCCTACTATGCAAGGCCCGATTTGCCTAATAAGCCAAGTTTTCATGAATTAATTGTTTTTCGACTACCTAACCTACCTAACCTAACCTAACCTAACTTTTTCGGCTACCTAACCTAACCTAACCTATAAAGATTGGTTAGGTTAGGTTAGGTAGGGTTGGTTAGGTTCGGTCATATATCTACGTTAATTTTAACTCCAATAAAAAAAATTGACCTCAAACATAATGAAATGGGTAGCTTTATCATTTCATAAGAAAAAAATTAGAGAAATAATATTAATTCATGAAAACTTGGCTTATTAGGCAAAACGGGCCTTGCATAGTAGGCTGAGAAGTGCGTTCTGGCTATTAGGTACGACATATATATATATATATATATATATATATATATATATATATATAGCGCTCGGAAGAACACTTTTTTAGAGTTGCAGAAATATAACCAAACCTATGGCACTATGCCATATACAGCCATCATTATTTAGGTGATGCGGGTGTTGCGTCACAGTTGATGTCCACTCATAAGTCTTTTTTTTCTCTTTTTCAGAAGTCTAAAGTTGTCTTCCCTTCATACTATTCTTCATTTGAGGTTCTCACATCCAGCTCTTGTAATTTTTTGTATTTGTTTTGGTATCGCTTATATTTGGCTGAGTGGTTCTTCAGGTGGCGCTGTTCCGTTACAGGTCTGATATTTGGGGGCAGCTCTTGTTCTGTTATGAAAACTTCCTGAACTTTTATCGAGTGCGTCACACACTTCCTTATCGCTCTTTGTGTGGCCTCTTTTGCGTAACCTGATCACTTCTTCATTTACCGACATCTTCCTCGTGTGGCTATATGGTAGGTTAGGCCGCTCCTTGGCCTAACCTACTATATAGCCAAAAGAGGATGTCGGTGTGTTTGTATAGGTGTGTGTAATCACCTAGATGTCCTCACCTAAATGTGATTGCAGGATTGAGTTAGGCTTTCCGAACGGTCTTAAATTAACGCAATGACTCATTTCTCACGTTGTTATCATATTTACATTTAAAATTTTCAATCAAATTTGCTTTAACATCTGCGTCTAACGTATTCCACATATTGTCAGCTCTAACACAAAAAAAGTTTGTTTCTAACGTCTCTTTGATTCGTTTAGGTCTCTAGTTTTCATCCATGACCCCTAGTTCTGCTGTTCCTAGCTTTAAACAATTGCTGCTTTGTCAACTTTATTTTCCTAATGATCTCATATGTTGTTATCATGTCCCCCCATATCTTTCCTTTTCTCCAATGTAGGACGGGCCAGTTCTCTCAGTCTTTCATCGTAGTTCAATCTTTCAGCTCAGGAACGAGTCTCGTTGCATATCTTGGGACCTTTACTAGTTTTTCATGTGTGTGTGTGTGTGTGTGTGTGTGTGTGTGTGTGTGTGTGTGTGTGTGTGTAAACATCACTCGACAAATGAGTGCGCAGGTAAATGGGACAAATGGGGGTGAGAAAGTCAATAGTGCTCACCTGGCCTCCTCCTTGTGCCCCGCCGTCGGCTGACAGATAACCATATTTACCCTCTCAAATTACAAGCTTGGCGTTGACCGGAGCGGCGAGGCGAGTTACCCACTCTCCTCCCTGCTCTACTGTGTTGTGTGTGTGTGTGTGTGTGTGTGTGTGTGTGTGTGTGTGTGTGTGTGTGTGTGTGTGTGTGTGTGTGTGCAGGCCGTAGCGTGCGCTACGTTAAATCTTGGTACTGCGGCAATACCCGACTGTTAACTGAAACACCAAAAACAAAAAAGCCCCCATTTAGCGTCAGTCTGATTACGGGGAACCAGTATTAAAGTCAAAAAGCAAAAGTTAAAGAAACAAAAAATAATAAAACAAAAATAACCTTAACACCTGCAATGCAACTGTCTTCTGCACGTAATACAAAATGACATTTAAAATCAAACAAAAGCTTAAGACAAATGACAGCTCAGTGACCTGGCATAAAATAGCAAAGTGTAAAACACAAGTTAATCCTACGTCATTATTACCCGGACCCACATGTCTTGCCAAGCTGTCGGAGCAGTTCCTCAAGATCAGTGTAGGTCTTGTGCTGACCACGGGCCAGATTCACCAAGCAATTACGCAAGTACTTAAGAACATAAGAACATAAGAACAAAGGTAACAGCAGAAGGCCTATTGGCCCATACGAGGCAGCTTCTATTTATAACCACCCAATCCCACTCATATTACGAGTAAGTAGATGTACTTACGAACCTGTACATCTTTTCTCAATCATTCGCGGCTTTGTTTACAATTATTAAACAGTTAATGAGCTCCGAAACACCAGGAGGCTGTTTATAACAATAACAACAGTTGATTGGCAAGTTTTCATGCTTGTAAACTGTTTAATATATGTAACCAAAGCCGTCGAAGATTGAGGAAAGATGTACACGTTCGTAAGTACTTGCGTAACTGCTTCGTGAATCTGGGGCCAGCGTCCGAAGCTGACTGGAGTTGGAGTGTGGCCTCCTCGTCACATGACCTCACTCGCTACCCAGTAGTGCAGGCGGCGGCGTGACCATAAACTACTTGACCCGGTGGTTACATGGTGCGTCGTGTCTGTAAAGACACACCTCCAACACTGCTTATGTAGGACAAACGTAAATCTGTGTATTTATGGTTGTATGTTAGCTTAGGTAACCGGTCGGTAGCTTCGGTTAACTTAGGGAGCCGGTCGGCCGAGCGGACAGCACGCTGGGCTTGTGGTCCCGGGTTCGATCCCGGGCGCCGACGAGACACAATGGGCAGAGTTTCTTTCATCCTATGCCCCTGTTACCTAGCAGTAAAATAGGTACCTGGGTGTTAGTCAGCTGTCACGGGCTGCTTCCTGGGGGTGGAGGCCTGGTCCAGGACCGGGCCGCGGGGACACTAAAGCCCCGAAATCATCTCAAGATATAGGTAACCGGACTACAATCACCTTCTGTGGTTGATTGTTCAATAAATCCCTAAATAATATGTTTAACAAATCTCTAACCCTGGCAAAGTGGTAACACACTCGCCTAGCGTTTCGCCAGCGCTTTGGCCTGGGTTCGTATCCTGGCCGGGGAGGATTAACTAGGCGCCAATCCTTAACTGTAGCCTCTGTTCACCCAGCAGTGAATGGGTACCTGGTTGTTAAACAATTTGTCGTATTTCGGGGTCAATTAGGATTAAGGACCTGCCCGAGATGCTACGCGTGCTAGTGGCTGTACAAGATTGTAATTTTGAATCTCTTAGTGAAAATATGGAATGTAGAAGCGTGGAGCCCTCAATACCTGCCAACTAGTTGTATACGCAGTGTATAAGTTGTATAAGCAGTGTATAAGTTGTATAAGCAATGTATAAGTTGTATAAGCAGTGTATAAGTTGTATAAGCAGTGTATAAGTTGTATAAGCAGTGTATAAGTTGTATAAGCAGTGTATAAGTTGTATAAGCAGTGTATAAGTTGTATAAGCAGTGTATAAGTTGTATAAGCAGTGTATAAGTTGTATAAGCAGTGTATAAGTTGTATAAGCAGTGTATAAGTTGTATAAGCAGTGATACCCTTATTAACCAAAAGGATTTTCATGCCAGCAGAAAGTGAGAAGTAAACCTTATTGTGACGTTTCATTAGAATATATCTGAAGTTAGAGTAATGGTATTTGTGTGAATGATGGTGACCTGAACATCACGGGTCCTCACCATAATGAAGGTGACCTGAACATCACAGGTCCTCACCATAATGAAGGTGACCTGAACATCGCAGGTCCTCACCATAATGAAGGTGACCTGAACATCACAGGTCCTCACCATAATGAAGGTGACCTGAACATCACGGGTCCTCACCATAATGATGGTGACCTGAACATCACGGGTCCTCACCATAATGATGGTGACCTGAACATCACTGGTCCTCACCATAATGATGGTGACCTGAACATTACAGGTCCTCACCATAATGATGGTGACCTGAACATCACAGGTCCTCACCATAATGATGGTGACCTGAACATCACGGGTCCTCACCATAATGAAGGTGACCTGAACATCACAGGTCCTCACCATAATGATGGTGACCTGAACATCACAGGTCCTCACCATAATGATGGTGATCTGAACATCACTGGTCCTCACCATAATGAAGGTGACCTAAACATCACGGGTCCTCACCATAATAAAGGAGAATGTTTTATCTTCCTCTGCTGGTCTAATCTTCCACCCCCCCCCCCCCCGTACAATGTCTTGCCAGTCTTCCGTGACTGGTGTTGCCTCTCTTACAGTCTTCCGTGACTGGTGTTGCCTCTCTTACAGTCTTCCGTGACTGGTGTTGCCTCTCTTACAGTCTTCCGTGACTGGTGTTGCCTCTCTTACAGTCTTCCGTGACTGGTGTTGCCTCTCTTACAGTCTTCCGTGACTGGTGTTGCCTCTCTTACAGTCTTCCGTGACTGGTGTTGCCTCTCTTACAGTCTTCCGTGACTGGTGTTGCCTCTCTTACAGTCTTCCGTGACTGGTGTTGCCTCTCTTACAGTCTTCCGTGACTGGTGTTGCCTCTCTTACAGTCTTCCGTGACTGGTGTTGCCTCTCTTCCTATATTCTCGACGTCTGGCTCGGACAGGATCGATGTAAGAAACTTCCCTCAGGAAAATATTTGGGATTTGGCTGTGTTTTGCGGCGTCTTGGCCGGCGGGCTCAGGTGTGTGTGGCGGGTCCCGCAATGCCTCACGCCTTCCACTCCTTGCCTTCTGCCTTCATGTTTTATTAAATTGAGTGCAGCTGCGTCGCGAGTTGCAGGCGTTGTTGCTCCTGCAATGTTGACTTTGTTTAAGGTTGCTCCAGGAAGTGCGGGAGGCTGGAGTGGGTTCCGTTTCAAGTCAAAATGGTAGTTTCATTACACATTTGAACAGTGTCACAGAGGTTTGTTTATGTTGGCTTTAGTAGGCTTGAGTGTCGTTACCTGCTCGGGTTGCTTGTTTGGTCTCAAGCTCGTTATGTCCCGCTAGCTTTGTCTATTGTATCTGTTCTTCAGGTTATTATTGAGGCTTGTCGCCCTGCAGGTTCCTTCTGCAGGGCGACTCAAGCGTCCACAGCTCCGTCGGCGACCACCAGGGCGACGACCCAAGCGTCCACAGCTCCGTCGGCGACCACCAGGGCGACGACCCAGGCGTCCACAGCTCCGTCGGCGACCACCAGGTCGACGACCCAAGCGTCCACAGCTCCGTCGGCGACCCCCAGGGCGACGACCCAGGCGTCCACAGCTCCGTCGGCGACCACCAGGTCGACGCCCTGGGGGTCGTCGGCGACCCCCAGGGCGACGACCCAAGCGTTCACAGCTCCGTCGGCGACCACCACATTTCTCACATATTTACTCTAATCTTCTTTCGCAAAAAAATTTACATTTAAATATGTTTGAATGTTATGTAATACAATATGCACAAGTGTTTCCATATTTTACACTACCATATGTTACCATTAATGGTAATGCGAATGATCCATAGGTTAATATTTTGAAAACATATAGAAGTCTTAACCATGTCTCCGGTAAAGCTTCTCCCAGGAACTGAACCAATATATATAACAACCAAATAACTCGGAACATCAACCCGTGTATCCGAGTAACGGTAATATGGTTGCATGTCACAATATAAGCTATAACCAGTCTATTATAGCTGTAATTAGTAGCATCTTGCAATAAAGTCTGAGTCATTACAATAAGAACTGCCTGATAAGAAACAGTAGAGACTATCAACATTTTCCGGAGTGAAATATTGTTTTTCAAATTAGGGATAATTGAGTTAATTACTCATTTATTACTGTTTAATTGTAGATGACTTTTGTTTACACTACTACACAATGTCTAATAATAAAGAGAAACCATAATTAACCCCAGTTCTTATATAGTTTTCCCCTGGAGGTTAGAGAAGCAAGTGAGCCTTGCTAGCAGGCTCAGAGCTCTCCCTACCTGTACCTCATATTATCCCTCAGTGAGGTAAATGAGTCAGTGAGGTGAAGTACCTCCTTTATCCCTGTCACTTACCTCACACGACGTATAAGGAGTCACCTGAGGTAAATGGGTTACAGTAAGCGATGTTACAGCCCCGCTCCTGTGCCAGGTAAGTCTACTACGGGCTCACCATAGCCCGTGCTGCTTGGAACAAAAAGTTCCAAGTAGCGAATCTTAAACAACAACAACAACAGTAAATGAGGCCGACGTCATGTGACTTTCTACAGAAATTTTATAAGAATTAGATTATATTTATAAATCTTTATTAGTACCAAAATGTGAAATCTCAGGTATATAGAGAGAGATAATTATAAACTTTGTTAGATACGCAAATTTATTAATTAGAAGAACTCGGAGCCTATGGCACCATCACACCCAAGAATATTTATGCAAAATATTTAATCTGAGACCAGTGTGTATTTGTCTTCAGTCGCCAATACATTAAAACATTGACTGTAACCATGATATATATATGTGCCAGTTTAGACCCATTGTCTTGTGTATGACCCTCTGTCCTGCGTGACAGTCAATACCACCATTATCCTCACTTTAATAGGACTTAATTGAAATCCCCTTATTAGGCAAAATTGTAATTAATTTTGTCAATAAAGATGTTAATAATAATAAGTCGCCAATATATATTTTGCGTTTACCCAAAATACTACAAGAAAATACGTATATAAGGAAGTAATTCCATATCCAAGTTTCAGGAACTGACATCAATATGAGAATTTAATTAATATGAAATTTTGTATATTCAAAGAAGTATGTGAAATTTTCTTTAAATGTTTTATATTTTGCTCCTATATTTTTAATTCTCAATTACAACGAAGAAACTAAAAAATATTTGACTTTGAATATTCTAAGATTTGCACCTTTGTGAATGTTCAGGTGACAGTTACTGCCCACTCCAGCAGTTAAGCCTTGTCCTGCTAGTTTCCCCTGACATATGACCTGCCAGTTAGTTTACAGTCAGGTGTCCAATTACTGTTGGGCGAATAGGGGCATACAATGCAGGATCAGTAACCAGGTTTTTCCCTGATATGGACTCGAACTAGGATATCTATCGCGAGGTGTGGGGCGAGCACGCTACCGCTGCGCCAGTGGTACCCTCCAGATAGGTACCGCTGCACCAGTGGTACCCCGCAGATAGGTACCGCTGCACCAGTGGTACCCCGCAGATAGGTACCGCTGCACCAGTGGTACCCCGCAGATAGGTACCGTTGCGCCAGTGGTACCCCGCAGATAGGTACCGCTACACCAGTGGTACCCCGCAGATAGGTACCGTTGCGCCAGTGGTACCCCGCAGATAGGTACCGCTACACCAGTGGTACCCCGCAGATAGGTACCGCTGCACCAGTGGTACCCCGCAGATAGGTACCGCTACACCAGTGGTACCCCGCACATAGATACCGCTGCACCAGTGGTACCCCGCAGATAGGTACCGCTGCACCAGTGGTACCCCCAGATGAAATAATGGGAGCAAATTGAATAAGTCTAGGGTCAGAAAAGACCTGGGTAAATACTGGTTTTAAAACAGTGTTATAGATTCATGGAACAAATGCTCGGGCAACATAATAGACGTGTGATCCCTGGATAGTTTCAAGCCAAGGACAGACAAATGATCAGCAACATGAGGGAGGCCTACAGTGTGCCAGACCACTGTAGATGTTAGCCAGCAACAATACCTCACATTAAGATATACATTATTGTTCATATTGTTAAAGACTGCTTCACCCTCGTCCCTCGAAGGGAAGGTCCACCTTTGTTGTTGTTTCAGATTTAGCTACTCAGAACGAAGTGTCCAAGTAGCACGGGCTATAGTGAGCCCGTAGTGGACTTACCTGGCACAGGAGCGGGGCAAGTAGCCCGGGCTATGGTGAGCCCGTAGTGGACTTACCTGGCACAGGAGCGGGGCAAGTAGCCCGGGCTATGGTGAGCCCGTAGTGGACTTACCTGGCACAGGAGCGGGGCAAGTAGCCCGGGCTATGGTGAGCCCGTAGTGGACTTACCTGGCACAGGAGCGGGGCAAGTAGCCCGGGCTATGGTGAGCCCGTAGTGGACTTACCTGGCACAGGAGCGGGGCGGCACACATGGGGTTTCTCTCCAGTCTAACTCCTGCTGGAGTCGTGTGCAATATGCCGGGAGTTTTGAGCGGGGCGAGCAGAGGTAAAATGTTAATTTGAAGGTCAAAGGGAATACGATATTGAGTCATTTGTGCCGATTAGGTAGTTTGAGTGCATAGCGGGCTAAAAGGCTGGTTTGAGTGCATAGCGGGCTAAAAGGTTGGTTTGAGTGCATAGCGGGCTAAAAGGTTGGTTTGAGTGCATAGCGGGCTAAAAGGCTGGTTTGAGTGCATAGCGGGCTAAAAGGCTGGTTTGAGTGCATAGCGGGCTAAAAGGCTGGTTTGAGTGCACAGCGGGCTAAAAGGCTGGTTTGAGTGCATAGCGGGCTAAAAGGTTGGTTTGAGTGCATCAGATAACACAGCCCTCCTGCACTAGTGTGTACAGATAACATGCGAATTCACTCATGTGTATTTGAATGTAAATGGATATATCTGTTTCGTGATTAATTTCCAATAAAATCTGTTTACCTATGAGAGCTCGCGTGCGCGCGCGCCGAGTATGAGGGCGAGTGGTTATATCTCACACACTGATACATGTCTCTCACACCGCTGTAAATGTCTCTCACACTGCTGTAAATGTCTCTCACTCCGCTGTAAATGTCTCTCACTCCGCTGTAAATACCTCTCACACCGCTGTAAATGTCTCTCACACCGCTGTAAATGTCTCTCACACCGCTGTAAATGTCTCTCACGCCGCTGTAAATGTCTCTCACACCGCTGTAAATGTCTCTCACTACGCTGTAAATGTCTCTCACTACGCTGTAAATGTCCCTCACAACGCTGTAAATACCTCTCACTCCGCTGTAAATGTCTCTCACACTGCTCTAAATACCTCTCACTCCGCTGTAAATGTCTCTCACACCGCTGTAAATGTCTCTCACACCGCTGTAAATGTCTCTCACACCGCTGTAAATGTTTCTCACTCCAGTGTAAATGTCTCTCACACCGCTGTAAATGTAAACATTACCTCAGCGTAATCTCCTAAGCTGGTGAAAATGATAGATCTGCACAACACTTAAATTAAAGACTAGTTAGTCGAGACTTTAATAAAGAATATTTATCTGCTAAGCGTTCGGAGATGTGTTTCATGTAGTGGAGCCCGTATGAGTGGAGCCCGTATGAGAGGAGCCCGTGTGAGTGGAGCCCGTATGAGTGGAGCCCGTATGAGTGGAGCCCGTGTGAGTGGAGCCCGTGTGAGTGGAGCCCGTATGAGTGGAGCCCGTGTGAGTGGAGCCCGTGTGAGTGGAGCCCGTATGAGAGGAGCCCGTGTGAGTGGAGCCCGTGTGAGTGGAGCCCATATGAGAGGAGCCCGTATGAGTGGAGCCCGTATGAGTGGAGCCCGTATGAGTGGAGCCCGTATGATTGGAGCCCGTATGAGTAGAGCCCGTATGAGTAGAGCCCGTATGAGTGTATAACCGACCCACAGCAAGGGTCTGTGCTTGGTCTACTGTTATTCACAGATAACACATAGTAATGTCCCTTAGGAATTATGGTTATTATTACATATGGGAAAATTGGCGGGTTGTCAAGTCTTAATTTGACAGCCACGTGCGGCCAGGGACCAATTACCTCCACCCTGTCTAATACCAGTCAGGACAGGGTGGTATTAGACAGGATGGATAAGTGAATCCACCCTGTCTAATACCAGTCACTACCTGTGTATTCATCCTGTCTAATACCAGTCACTACCTGACTGTATACACCCTGTCTAATACCAGTCACTACCTGACTGTCTAACACCTGGCTGTGAGTAATGAGTGGTGGTGTCAGGTCGCTCTCACAAAAACACAAACTTTCCTACACAAGGGACCTCCAGTTTGGATATAATGACAGTTCATAAGTAAAACTAGACGAGTATAATGAAAGGAAACTCAGAGCAAGATAATGAGAGTAACGATCAGCTAATAAGTATAATTAATGTGGTAATTATAGAGCCAGAGCTCTACTGAACACGGCGCGTAAACCTCTCAACAGCCACCTCCCCCACTTTGTGTTGTGAAGGCTTGGCTGTACTACTCTATATATAAACCGTTGTAGAGTTTACCTCAAGAGTTACGGGTTATTCATGCCCGTGCTACCTCTTGGGGTGGCTTAATCTTCATCAGCCAATCAAGTCAAGTGCTAGTTTGGTTCACCTAGTATCCTTATATTACGTGGAATGCGTGAGTAGTCACGGCCAGTCAGTCCCGCTCCTGTGCCAGGTAAGTCCACTACGGGTTCACCATAGCCCGTACTACTTGGAACCTTTCGTTCCAAGTAGCGAATCTTAAACAACAGTGAAGAGTCAACTACCCGGCACTAGCAAACTTTGAGAAGGAAAGGGAAATATCAGGAGAAAGTGCCTAGCCATTATATAGCACTGGGAAGGGGTCAGGATAAGGATTTAGGGATGGGACGGGGGGAAGGAATGGTGCCCAACCACTTAGAAAACAATCGGTTGAGAAAAACATATCATACCATGCGGTCAAAGTCACTGATATAAGGAGCTTAATAATGGTGGTTAATGTTCATATACATTGCAATTGGAGTGCTAAGGGAAGGTAGGGGGTTGGAAGTCGTTAACTGCCATAAATAAGAGTATCCCCGTCTAATTGTGGCGTCGTTCCGTATAGTTGACAGCTGTGAACAGATGAGAGCAGCCGGCCAAGACACAAGATAAGCATCGTAACTGATCAATAGGTTCCGTCGACCTGGTCCCAAGCAGTGATACCTGGCAGACTTAAGGCGACGACAGCTCTTACCAACACCTGTCATTAAAGTCGAAGATCCCGCGGGTGGCAGGAGAGGACGGGCCATGAGGGTGAAGAGTGGCGTGACCCCGTGACAGTGAAGGCGGCCTGGGGTCAGCAGGGAGGCACGCGAGGGGCCGGCGCACGCCCCCGGCGCCGGCCGCCACACAAGGGGGCATCGTCAGTGCCTCCGCCCCCTCTACACGCCTCTGCTGCGCCTCCTCCTGGTGGTCCTCCACCTCCCCAACATGTGTTGATCTTCTTGGAGTCGAGAGTGTTCTTCCTGCTGCGGCTCGTGATCAATGGTACTATTGGTGCTCGCCTTCCTACTGCCGCTAATCTGCCCCAGCTCTTGGTCCTTCTTGTTGGTAAGTTTCTACAACACAAATACTTCTACTTTAGTTTAGCTAATTTTGTGAACCGACAGAACAGTTGCTTAATTGCTCAAATAAATCGTATTAACGTGATGTATCAAGGAGAAAATCAGTAGGAGCCGTGAAGAGGATTCGAACCTGTGGTCAGGGTAATCCCAAACAAACGCCTTAGACCACTACACCACGACATGGTCAGTGCAACCTGGGGTTCAACTGAATCCTTTAGCGATCCTGAGGCTTCCACTCAAGCCTAACTAGGGTTTAACACATTCCCCCCCCCCCAGCCACGCTCTCTGGCTTGTGGTCTAAGACTAGGGGGTGAGGGAAAGGGGGGGACCCATAACGACACCATGTTTGTGTACGAGACCATCATCACCATCACACAATCTACTTGAGAATGGTCCAGGACGGACCGAAACGTCGTCGTCCCTTCACTTTCTAGTGTGTGGTCTGGTCAACGTATCTCAGCCACGTTATTGTGACTCCTCGCCTGCAAGACCATCAAGGCTCAGTAAAGGGACGTTTTAGGCAGCTGCACAAAGCATGTACTAAACTATGCGTCTAGAGGAAGGGTCTAGAGGACTTGTCTAGAGGAATACACACTGGCTCCTAATACACTTTGATTGCTTGGTCCATCATCATTCTAGTTGTGTCATCCGCGGGTAGGTTGATGAACAGTGACTCATCATTCATAGATGACCTCACCCCCCATGGCTGTCATACTCGCAATAAGCAGAACAATTCCTTCACAGGCTTAAGACTAAAAGCCAAAGTGACGTATTGGGTGGACACGATACTGAGCCGCTTAGGCAGTACGGACATGGTGTAGGTCTCTGGTTGATGGTCCATAGAGGCCGGTTTCTGGGTCCCAGAGCTGTACTCCCCAGTATCACCGCCCTGCAGGGTCTCCTGATGACGACCCTACACCACGTCCACCACGTCCCGACAACGTGGAACTATGTCAAGCGTCGATGTCTTCAATCCTCGGATCCGCTTTTTTGAGGTTAGTGACATTTTTTCCAAGGGTGTCTTTGGTGACACCGTCGTGCAGCATACGACCGCCGCCACGTATGCTGCACGACGGTCGTTAAGGCAGTGGCACTGCCGTCCGCAGCCACATCACGGTGCCTGAATACATTTCCAACAAGAACTTGTCACGCTCAAAGTGCCATTTAACATCGAACAGTACACGTGAGGTGAAGGAGATCTTTCATCACGTATAATATACCAGGTAGTCCACACATTGGTCTAAATACCTCAGTCACCCCACAAGTTAGGCCACATCTGACGTATACATCATAACTCACACCACCGGGACCCATCGTACATAGAAAACGGCACCCTAGGTACATTAAGGGCTCACTATTGCCCGTCATACATGGACACCTAACACAACAAACAGCAACAACCTAGCTACAAAGAACAGTGGTGATCAGCTGACGCCATCAACACACCATCAAGCCCTCGCCACCAAGTACCAAGTTTAACTCTAAAACACAACATTCAGGACTTGCCAACTACACACTGGCACATAACCAGTTCATTGACAGTTGAGAGGCGGGACCAAAGAGCCAGAGCTCAGCCCCCGCAAGCACAACTAGGTGAGTACAACGGTGACTAGTCTCCCAACATCGCCACTCGTGCAGTTATCGGGAGGAGAAAACCTCCACGCAAACTGTACCTGTCAGACAAAAAAGTAGAAAGTGTATCTGAGAACCTTACGACCAACGCCAGTCTAGAATGTCTCGTAGCAATTTTGTATCTGCTGAATATATTTTCCGCCCTACTTTTATATCGTTTATATAACTTGCAAACGTTCCTGTTCAATCCTAAATCGATTATAACATATGGTAACAACGGAATGTATTAATAAATCCTATACTATTGAGTTTGGAGGGTTAAACTCCGTCGATGTAAAGTGGCTGTGATGTTGTTGTTACAGATTTAGCTACTCAGAACGAAGTGTCCATGTAGCACGGGCTATGGTGAGCCCGTAATTGAGTTCGGCTATACGCGATAACCTTGTTTCTGTGGTAATGGCTTGTGATGTTTGGTCGCTAATCAAATATTCTCGTGAAAGTATAATGAACATAAGAGTTCAAACTGTTTAATAATAAAAAACAAGTCATTTCCCTTAGGAAACAATGCACCAATCCTGCAAGTCTTATGCCACTAAAAAGACTGAAGTGATTTAGACAAGCGAGAGGCGTGTGGTCGTACACATACACGCACCCGGGGGGTGTATCAAGTACAAAATACACACATCATACCCGCTGCATCTAACACGTATTGTGATGAGATCGATACAACGTACAAGATACAAGTTAATTAATTAAAAGTATGCGGCATTTGCCAACTGAACAACATATACACAGTCATCGACCAGCCGCCAGGGACAATGGACACCAACCGCGCCGAGGGAAGGAGTATTGACCATGAAGGTGGGACCCAAAATCTCCAAAGACTGTGTTGACCATGATGTAAGGGCTCCACATCTCCAAGATTGTGTTGGCTATGTCGCAGTGACCCCACATTCTCATGACAGTATTGACCATGACGTAAGGACGTAGGGAACCCACATACTAATGACAGTATTGACCATGACGTGTGGATCCCATATACCATGCAACACCACATACCGATGATAGTATTGACCATATCACAGGGACCCTACATAGCATACCAGTATTGACCATGATGTAGGGACCCCACATCTCCATAACATAACTGACTATGACGCAGGGATCCGACATCTTCGTGATAGTATTGACCATGACGCATGGACCCAATATACCCATGACAGTATTGACCTTGACCCTGTATTGTCGCCTTAACCACACATTATTACTGGCGTAAATAGTGTCATGTCAGAGTCTCAAACCAACTCCGTGGGATTCGGAGCTCTTCGACTGAATGCCACCGACGAGAACCTTTAGAAAAAGGTCGCTAACCTGAAAAGGGCGGATCCGAGGATTAAAGACATCGACGCTCTCTATGTCCATTACCTTCTCACCAGCCCCTTGTCCCTCCCGAGATTAACTTGCTGTCTGACATGTTTCAGACAGTCTGAGACATGCTGTCTGGCCATCTAACTAAGCGAATTCCACTGTTTACTGAAATCCTTTCTTGGAGAAGTTCTCAATCATTCTCTGGTGACGAGGACTGGAATCATGCCATCTCTGCCGTCATGGCCGCCCAGATCGCTCTCCCAGCCACTCTACCTCAACCTCTCACGTGGTGAGCAAGGAAGTCACACCAGAGTAGATAGGCAACTCGGCACAGGCAGAGTTGATTAATCTTGGTTGATTACCCTGCCCACCA
This sequence comes from Procambarus clarkii, assembly GCF_040958095.1. NCBI lineage: Eukaryota > Metazoa > Arthropoda > Malacostraca > Decapoda > Cambaridae > Procambarus > Procambarus clarkii. The sequence goes on from NC_091187.1 coordinate 20,198,814, forward strand.
CGGGGGTTGTGCCCGCTGCCCACCACTGGGGTTGTGTCCGCTGCCCACCACGGGGGGTTGGAGAAGAGGAGTCGTCCGGTGGGGGTGTCCGTCGGGCACTAAGGCATCCACAGATATATCCACATATATATGTAGATATATGTAATATCCTCTGCGCCTGTGTGTTCCACGCTGCCTCGTGGCACCTTCAACACTTAACTGTGCCTCGTGCGCCCACACGTCATCTCCACGGGTCATGATTGATTATTTCCTTCTGGAAATGATCAGGTTCATTACTCTTACTCCCACCTGGTGGTGCCTCTGAGGACGCCTGTCCCCGGCGAGGCAGATAACTCTCACATTACCTATTAATCATCTGTTGACAGATCACTCTGTGTACCTGTCTTAATGCTGTCCTCTCACTAACGTATAGCACATACCTTCCAGGAAGCCGGCCACTGCTCCATCGTCACCCCTCGTTCACAGAAAACGAGAGATGAGCTTCACCAACCGCACTACATCTTTACTGATTACAGGCGCACAATGTCTGTCCTCCATTACGTTAATTGTGTCGGGAAAGCGCTAAGCCAGTGTGATGTATAGCACTTGAGACAAGGAATAGAGATGCGAGGATCACCTGGAGCACCCGACCACCGTACAGCGTCCGCCACCTCCCGCACCGTTACTAAAAGTACTGTGTTCTGCCTCAGCCATCCCCACATAGTACACTATTACCACAGTCAACGGTGCCGCCACAACACGGGTTGACAGATGGTTATATATGTGGGTCCGTGTGTCGGGGAACCTCACGCGCTGGGCGTCGATAGCAAGCAACGTGGTGGTTGAACACATGATTAATGGTCAGCACTCCACCATAGGTACCAGGATGTAATCAATCACTGACGCACACACGCTCTCTGGGGGACTGTTGACGAGGTAGAGATAGATGGCCAAGAGAGGGATAGAGAGATGCAGACAACGCGAAAGTGTCGAACAGAAGGAGGAACTGATAGAGACGAAGAGAGAGACCTCCATAAATGGTAGCCGAGGCTAATTCCCCATCCCCCCGCCGGCACTCTGTTGGTAATCTTGGGCACGGTATTTTAGAGTTTAAACAAAACACGTCAGAAGTCGTTGTGTTCGTGCAAGTAACTAGAAGGTTTTCATTATACAAATTACCCAAGAAATCGCCAGTCTAAGCCACTTTATTGGTGTTTTAAACATAAAAAGTGTACATGCTAACCTGTTGTGCTTGCCTAGAGGTGTTAACGTAGAGGGATATCTAACTGCGGAGCCCATCATGCCTATAATGGTGCTTTTACACATGCCATCTTGCAGTACTCGTTCATAGTTAGTGAAGGGAGGTGACACCGAGAACCTCTGGCTCCAGCACTTGACTGTGTCTCCTTGTTGTGTTGTAACTTCCGCCCACACCTGGTCGAGGACCGGGCCGCGGGGACTGCTAAGCCCCGAGATCATCGCAAGGTAACCGCAAATTAAGGAGACCACAGCCTCTCCGTAGCTATATTTTCATTACATCGCCTCTGGTTCTTATCCATTATAATGTTACATTTAGGTCTCTAAGGCTGTCCTCATTGTCCCTCTCTCTCTAGTGCTCGTCTCGCCTTATATCTCTGAGATTTTCTCAGTTTTGGCCATCAGCTTTGTCAGTTGTGGGGCTCCATGCTGGAGATGCATATTTTAAGACTTGTCTAACATATGTAGTCTATAGATTTCAGAAGGATTCCTTGATTAGGTTTTTCAATGTGGTCTTATGTTTGATATGTGAATATGTGTGTCATATGTACTGATATGTGTTTGTGTTAATGTGTGATGTGTGTTGGATGGGTGTTGTGTGTGTGTGTGTGTGTGTGTGTGTGTGTGTGTGTGTGTGTGTGTGTGTATGTGTGTGTGTGTGTGTGTGTGTGTGTGTGTGTGTGTGTGTGTGTGTGTGTGTGTGTGTGTGTGTGTGTGTGTGTGCGTGTGTGTATTGTGTTTTTTACTCTTTATCACTTTCCTTCCATCCCTGTAATCATAGTGAGCATGGACTACTTTATTCAGTAAGACTGGAAATTAGTATGATTTGCAGCTTCTTGGAAAGGGGTAAAAGGGGCATGGGGCTCGACCCTGACCTGCCTATGACCATCCCCGGACAAAGACCAGTCACCCTACAAAGTTTGGTGAGACTAGCCTCTAGCGTCCGGCCCCCGACCTTGAACGGGCAGACAAAGAAACAACATCCTCTAATATATATATATAGATAGATAGATAGATAGATAGATAGATAGATAGATAGATAGATAGATAGATAGATAGATAGATAGATAGATAGATAGACACCCCCTCAAGTTGGAAAGGGGACCATGGCATGAGAGGGGTGTGTCCTCACTGGCCCTTGCCAGGGAAAGTATAAAATGTTATTATATTAATTAGAATTACGATAGTGGTCAAGGAATTCCAGGGAGGGGAGGGCATTAGCATGTTGCGAGGTCCGTGACGTGTCCCCACAACATTCAACAGAGGGACCTCGCTAGTCGCCTCGACATTTTACCGAGTTTTAGTTTAACAGTTGCGTGGCCGAGTCATTTGTGGTAATTTATTGAGACGTTAATGCTTGGCAGGAGCTTCTCTGGTCTTTGTGTGTGCTAAATATTTCTTGGTTTGTGTCTCCGAGTGTGTTTGCGTGCGTGGTCTGATTGTGTGAGTGCGTGTGTGCTCGCATGTGTATGAGTGCATGGACTGAGCTCTTGCTCCTGGTCCCGCCTCTTGTCCTTCGAGGAACTATGAGTGATCACTCCAAATCGCCCTGAGTACCTTCACACCTACTTTTGGACCTGTGTGTTGAATCACCTCCGCTGCTTCACCGCCTTGCATACTACCGCCCAGAGGTCATGGCGGTGTACCATGATGGACACTGCCATGAGTACATGTACACAAGGTAGACATATGTTGTGAGAACGTTGTCGGAATGTGCACATGTTGCATGAGCAGTCCCCTGCATGATCATAATATACCAACCACCTCCCACCAACACAATAAACACACAACACACACACAGCAACAAGAACACACTGGTGGAACAAGAACAATACACCACCACAACAATAACAACTACACACCACAGTAACAACAACTAATCTATACTGGACGGACAAATAAACTTTCACAGCCACAGCACCAATCTAAAGGTCGTAGCCACAGCACCAATCTAAAGGTCGTAGCCACAGCACCAATCTAAAGGTCGTAGCCACAGCACAAGAACAAAGGTCGTAGCCACAAGACCAAAGATCATAGCCACAAGACCAAAGGTCGTAGCCACAGCACAAGACCAAAGGTCGTAGCCACAGCACAAGACCAAAGGTCGTAGCCACAGCACAAGACCAAAGGTCGTAGCCACAGCACAAGACCAAAGGTCGTAGCCACAGCACAAGACCAAAGGTCGTAACCACAGCACAAGACCAAAGGTCGTAGCCACAGCACAAGACCAAAGGTCGTAGCCACAGCACAAGACCAAAGGTCGTAGCCACAGCACAAGACCAAAGGTCGTAGCCACAGCACAAGACCAAAGGTCGTAGCCACAGCACAAGACCAAAGGTCGTAGCCACAGCACAAGACCAAAGGTCGTAGCCACAGCACAAGACCAAAGGTCGTAGCCACAGCACAAGACCAAAGGTCGTAACCACAGCACAAGACCAAAGGTCGTAACCACAGCTTGCTTCACCAGCAAGAGCACCTGCGTAGAAGTGACTGAAGATGCGCTGCCTGAAATATCTCAAGTGGCTAATACCATATTTATTGCACTCTTGACCAGGGACTTGAACCTCACTTCATCCTTTACTCTCCCTCAGATTGTTGTGAGTGGCGGCGGCGGGCTGCGGCAGTGATGGAGCCAGCCAGCTACCAGGTCAGTCTCCACCCATTACACCCAGTCTAACATACAACAAATGTATCAATGCAATTTTCACACTGCAAAAGCCAAAGCGGTATTTTTTTTGTTAATGCGAGGTGCGAGACACATTACACCTGCCCAGCATAGCCATACTACTGCGTCAAGTCACAGCATATAAATGTGTGTGTGTCTTAGATGTTATGCCTAACCCAGAGTTTAGAAATATATTGGTTTAATGCGAAACCGTTTAGACAGCTGAATTTGTGAAATTCGGTTTAGACACTGAAGTCAGTGACCTTGTTACTGTGACCCCCCCCTCCCACAATGAATCAGAGAGGAGGGAAACTGCTGCTTGGGTAACAGCTTCCCGCCGGTTAATGGCCGGGGTGCCAGAGATGGTCTCGCTAACCCGATCTACCAGCAACACTTTCTTTCAGATCCCACTGGTGGTGTGGCCTCCACGTCAACGCCCGTGGCAGCGCCTCTATCTCACGCCCACCCACTCCTCTGCCGCCCACGCCCATGCCAACCCCCACAATCACGCCCACGACGAGACGTCGGCGAGAGACAGCTTGGAATGGACTCTGGGATCTGATTATGACCACGAGAAGGACCTCTTCAGAGACAAGCCATCCACCATGCGTCGACCTGGGTCAGTCTGATGTAAAGTAAAGTAAACTTTACTTTACTTTTAAAAAAGTAAAGCGACTATACTTGTAATGAGGTATCTTAACTTGCCGTAAGACATAACGTCTTGGGACTCTCCGCTGGAACTGAGTCATGCAACGGGTCAGCCGGAGAGGTGAAGCCTCGTACTCTTATGCAAGTCTCAGGTAGAAGACAAATCTTACACTAAGAGCAATAATACAGTAAACCTTGCGACTTAGGGTATCAACCTAAGTACGGACCCTCGTTCGAGGAGAATTCGGCATAACATTATAATTGGATAGGCTTAGTAGTGATATACAGCTTGGAGCCATTAATGAGATATCCAAGATTTACCTTCCAATACATGTCTTTGCTCTTAATATTAACATTTGTATTGAAAACAGCAATTACTGATAAGGTTCATCTAAGTTTACCTATCTTATGCAGCATTGAGGAGTTATCACCACAGGTTAGGTCAGTTATATATAACTAACTTCTAAGTGTTAATCATTCCAAAATATTTCTCAAACTTCTCCACTGAGAAACATTTTCCATAAATAACTTTTATTTATTTAACTTTATGGAACTGTCTTTAATCAAATGTTTATAAACTATTACGTAATATAAAATATTTGGACGTTATTTATATTTGTTATTGGTATTTATTAGTGGTGGTTCAAAGACACTTCTGACATACCATATGAGGCACCCGGCAGTGCCCGGGTCACTATCTGACTCTCTGTCTAGCACACGCCTTCCTTCCCGCACTTCTATATCCCCTCCCTCCTCCCTCCTCTCTCCCTCCCATCCCCTCTCCCCCCACCTTTGTTTTCTCTCTCCCTCCCTCCCGTCTTCTCTTCACGCTCGAGTAAGGTTGAATCACCAGACGAAAATAGTGTTTGTAACACTCTATGGACAATCAAACCCACATTTTATACTTAATAGTAGTCATTAGTTGTCGCTATATGATCCAATCCTACTTAATGAGAGGCATGCGGGACTGAACCCGACCCCCCCCCCCCTCTCCATACGACACTCCACCATACAATCACAATTCACCATGGGAAGGTGCACGAGGCTTACCACAACAGTCTGGCCTTCAACCTCAGACAGACTCCCTTGTATAGATACATACTGTAGTACATCAACAATTATACTGTGAGCTTCACCGTAGTTGGTGTTATATCCCCTTATCTCACCGTTCTCTACCACTGTTACTTTCTTCCGCTTCCCTCACCATACTCCATCACTCTCCCTACCTCCCTCACCATGCCCTCCCCCCCCCCCCCTCCCCCCTCCACCGTTCGGAATGTCAAGAGTTAATTACGAAACACTTCAACGTCTAATATTCGAACACAATTTCCAAGTGGCAGCAGTAACAGCGTGTCGTCCCTGCTGGCAGGCGAGACGGAAGGGCGTGCCAGGAGGCGGCGGCGCTGAGGGGCGCCTGGCAGGAGGTGACGGAGGCGCTGAAGGAGGAGTCACAGCGCCATGACCAGTCCAGAGGCAACGACCGAGCCGGGACATCTCGCCCCACTTCTGCAGACACCTTGCTTCAACCCACACTCGGCCAGGGTACTCTCATCTTCGCCTACAGCAATCTCACTCATTTAGCCCACATCCACCCATGATACTCCCAGTCACCACCCCACCCACGGTGTTGCCATTCACCAGGCCCACCCACGGTGTTGCCATTCACCACCCCACCCACGGTGTTGCCATTCACTAGGCCACTCAACCATCAACCCACAGATGAGTAACTAATAAAACATAGGAAGCTGTAGCGCCGCCAAGACCTGGGAGAAGAGACTTTGGATCCTCTTGAACCAGTGAAGGGACTTTGATTTTTCTTACAGCTAATTATTTTTTTTCGTGCTGCTGCTTTTTAATTTGTTACCTGCAGTTTAGACAATAATCTTATGAGAATAGAAACATACCTGAAAATTGGAGTTCCGTTGTTCGATGAGCTGTCAGTTCTTACCTGTAATGGAATGATATAGAATTATGCATATGATTTCGTGAACTCCCTCTATACATTTCAGTCCTCATACATTGAGGGGGGAGGGGGCATTTATGGGGCCTGACAGCTGAGTGGACAGCGCTCGGTATTCGTAGTACTAAGGTTTCGGGTTCGATCCCCGGTGAGGGCAGAAACAAATGGGCAGAGTTTCTTTCACCCTGATGCACCTGTTAACCTAGCAGTAAATAGGTACCTGGGAGTTAGACAGCTGCTACGGGCTGCTTCCTGGGGATGTGTAACAAAAAAGGAGGCCTGGTCGAGGACCGGGCCGCGGGGACGCTAAGGCCTGAAATCATCTCAAGATATCTTCAAGATACATCACAGAATATAATGCATTACCAACATTAATGAACAAATTCCGTAAACTCCAGCAGGCCAGACGAAGGTGGCACTTAAGACACACAGAAATCACAATAACGTGATGCATCAATGAACAAATCCGCAAGAGCCGTAACGAGGATTCGAACCTACGTCCGAGATCATCCCAGACGCTGCTTTTAATCAACTTCTGGTTTCAACTCTTTTGACCATGTCGTAGCTCAGTCGGTTAAAGGTAGCGTCTGGGGTGATCTCGGACGTAGGTTCGAATCCTCGTCACGGCCCTTGTGGATTTGTTCATTATGGCACTTAAGCATCGAGATGTGGCTTACCTTAAGAGGCTGAGGGTGTTGCAGCAGCACTTGTAGCGAGGTCAGACGGGTGCAAGTGTCCACCCAACACTCCTCCCTCAGACGCTCGCATCTGAAAAATTATGATTATAAATCATTCAAATATCCTCCCAAATTTTGTTGATAAACATTTAGTGATCTCTCAAGACGTGTCGAACACGAGATGAGAAACGCTGGATGCCGGGGTGTGGAAGTCTGGTAAACATTAATGGCATCCTCCTCTGCAGCAGAACTTATGCAAGATTGTATCTGGTAACTCCTTCCCTTATTCTATTCTCATGTGACCTTTAAAGCTTACCATTCGTGCAAGATAACAAGAATACTTCTGTTTCCCTCCTCTAAGTTCCAATTCTGGTATATATATATATATATATATATATATATATATATATATATATATATATATATATATATATATATATATATATATATATGTCGTACCTAGTAGCCAGAACGCACTTCTCAGCCTACTATGCAAGGCCCGATTTGCCTAATAAGCCAAGTTTTTATGAATTAATGTTTTTTCGACTACCTAACCTACTTAACCTAGCCTAACCTAGCTTTTTCGGCTACCTAACCTAACCTATAAAGATAGGTTAGGTTAGGTTAGGTAGGGATGGTTAGGTTTAGTCATATATCTACGTTAATTTTAACTCCAATAAAAAAAAATTGACCTCATACATAATGAAATGGGTAGCTTTATCATTTCATACGAAAAAAATTAGAGAAAATTTATTAATTCAGGAAAACATGGCTTATTAGGCAAATCGGGCCTTGCATAGTAGGCTGACAAGTGCGTTCTGGCTATTAGGTACGACATATATATATATATATATATATATATATATATATATATATATATATATATATATATATATGTCGTACCTAATAGCCAGAACGCACTTCTCAGCCTACTATTCAAGGCCCGATTTGCCTAATAAGCCAAGTTTTCATGAATTAATGTTTTTTCGTCTACCTAACCTACCTAACCTAACCTAACCTAGCTTTTTTTGGCTACCTAACCTAACCTTACCTATAAATATAGGTTAGGTTAGGTTAGGTAGGGTTGGTTAGGTTCGGTCATATATCTACGTTAATTTTAACTCCAATAAAAAAAAATTGACCTTATACATAGAGAAAAGGGTTGCTTTATCATTTCATAAGAAAAAAATTATAGTAAATATATTAATTCAGGAAAACTTGGCTTATTAGGCAAATCGGGCCTTGAATAGTAGGCTGAGAAGTGAGTTCTGGCTACTAGGTACGACATATATATATATATATATATACATATATATATACATATATATATATACATATATATATATACATATATATATATATATATATATATATATATATATACATATATATACATATATATATATATGTCGTACCTAGTAGCCAGAACTCACTTCTCAGCCTACTATGCAAGGCCCGATTTGCCTAATAAGCCTAGTTTTCATGAATTAATGTTTTTTCGACAACCTAACCTACCTAACCTAACCTATCCTAACGTTTTCGGCTACCTAACCTAACCTAACCTATAAAGATAGGTTAGGTTAGGTTAGGTAGGGTTGGTTAGGTTCCGTCATATATCTACGTTAATTTTAACTCCAATAAAAAAAAATTGACCTCATACATAATGAAATGGGTAGCTTTATCATTTCATAAGAAAAAAATTAGAGAAAATATATTAATTCAGTAAAACTTGGCTTATTAGGCAAATCGGGCCTCGCATAGTAGGCTGAGAAGTGAGTTCTGGCTACTAGGTACGACATATATATATATATATATATATATATATATATATACATATATATACATATATATACATACATATACATACATATATATACATATATATACATATATATACATACATATATATACATATATATATATATATATATATATATATATATATATATATATATATATATATATATATATATATATATATATATCTATCTATCTATCTATCTATCTATCTATCTATATCTCTCTCTCTCTCTCTCTCTCTCTCTCTCTCTCTCTCTCTCTCTCTCTCTCTCTTTTCAGTCTCCAACTGACCATTCCCCTTTTAAGGATGGGGTGGAAAGGATAAAATATGACAACTCTGAGGTTCCCACTACAAAATGAAGGTTGTCTGGACTGTCAGGTTACAGGCCTAGGTATCTTTCGATCGTAAAATAACAAAGTAATACATTGGAAAAAAATCTCCAGACGCATGATTACAGCACTAAGGAGTTCAGACAAAAACTATTGTATCATTGTAGCACAATACGTCTGTGATTTCTCCATTTTATGTTTAAAATAATAAATTTCTAACAAAGATATATTAACACATAATGAATATAAATATAAAACTTGTTAGCTCAGTAATATAAATTGTAGGTGTATTAATTAACAGCTTAACTAACAAATCGTTTGTATAAGTCTGGATTAAGGACCTTGCCTTTCATCTATAGGGAGGATCTAGTGTTAATGTTTAAGGCAATATTTTTTGTGCCGCAGTTGGTGAGGTGAGGCCCCGTGTAGCGAGGGTGAGGGCCCAGGACTCTCTCACCACCTCCCTCCTCTACTCCCCGAGACCTACACACACCCTCACTGTTCCCAAGGCTGCCCCAGGGTACGCCAGGACCCCACCGGCGCCTTCTTCACCTCCTAGCCTCACACCGTCCAGGACCCCACCGGCGCCTTCTTCACCTCCTGGGCTCACACCGTCCAGGACCCCACCGGCGCCTTCTTCACCTCCTGGCCTCACACCGTCCAGGACCCCCACCGGCGCCTTCTTCACCTCCTGGCCTCACACCGTCCAGGACCCCCACCGGCGCCTTCTTCACCTCCTGGCCTCACACCGTCCAGGACCCCACCGGCGCCTTCTTCACCTCCTAGCCTCACACCGTCCAGGACCCCCACCGGCGCCTTCTTCACCTCCTGGGCTCACACCGTCCAGGACCCCACCGGCGCCTTCTTCACCTCCTAGCCTCACACCGTCCAGGACCCCCACCGGCGCCTTCTTCACCTCCTAGCCTCACACCGTCCAGGACCCCCACCGGCGCCTTCTTCACCTCCTGGCCTCACACCGTCCAGGACCCCACCGGCGCCTTCTTCACCTCCTAGCCTCACACCGTCCAGGACCCCCACCGGCGCCTTCTTCACCTCCTGGCCTCACACCGTCCAGGACCCCCACCGGCGCCTTCTTCACCTCCTGGCCTCACACCGTCCAGGACCCCCACCGGCGCCTTCTTCACCTCCTAGCCTCACACCGTCCAGGACCCCCACCGGCGCCTTCTTCACCTCCTAGCCTCACACCGTCCAGGACCCCCACCGGCGCCTTCTTCACCTCCTAGCCTCACACCGTCCAGGACCCCCACCGGCGCCTACACCACCTGGCTCCACACCATCACCACCCATGCACCATTATGACTGGTGACCATATAATGTACAGTACCTACACCTATTATAATAATGAATGTAGTAAATAGTGTAAAGCAGATATAATGGTCGTTTTTAAGCCTACAAAATACGGGATACCATGCAATAAAATAGGCCAGCAATGTCCGAAGCTGAACTGGAACTTTGGAACATAACTGTTCGCTCTACCCAGACGGGGAGGAGCGAACAGCTCTTCTTCCCGTTTGGGTGGACGCCGAATCAGGATCTTTGTTATCTTAACTAACATCACTGAGCCTTCATTAGACTTGTGTCTAATACAGAGTTAAGAATATTTTGCACGTAGATATACCCAGTGGTATGGATCAGTATATCTACTTTGCTATTGATGTGCTCATTGGGCCTCCTAAACACAGTTCAGCAGTTTAATTGTTCATTGATGAATACATTAACCAGGGTGACACTGAGGACATATGGAGTGCCAAGTTTAGTCTCTTGTTACACTCCTATGCTCTTGGAACCCTACAGATGAATTCCTGTTGGGTAAATAACCTCCTATCCAACGAAGAGGCCGCTCTCCAACATTCAATCTGGCGAGTTCACTCAATGACATGCCAGTTAGCAATATTAATGGCTGACATATGATCTAGAAAATTGGTATATGACTTTTTCTATGCAGTGAGGAAGGTGGTAATGCAATGAAGCACATATCTCTGACGCAAGTTTTAGGCCTATGGTCGTAGTTCACCTTCATGTCAACAGTGGGCAGTAGTATTTATTTCACTTGTGAAGATAACATTTTACCTTTTGATCACTTGACCAACTACACATGCGATTTGCCAAAGAACAAACCAATCACCTATGAGAAATTACATCAGCTGATGCTTATAAACAATGACGATAAGAGAGATAAACAACACGAGGTGTACAACTGAGTCAACCACCTGCTCCACCCGTTGGTAAACACTATACACAATCAGACCCACATGTCGGGCTTCAAAGCAGCCACTAGTGGTTCCAAGAGGAGCCAATCTTACTTAAAACAGGGACATAAAGGTCGATCTTAACCACCCTAAAACACTCGCTATATGATCACAGTTATAAATATTTAAGCCTGCCTACACAGGCTTCGAATAAATTAATAGGAACTGCTGCTACGCACTGGTAGCAGCAGTTCATATTTGAGTTCATACTTGAAAGTATGAACTCAAAATGTAACAAACCTTATGGACTAGGTATATCTGTGTAGAATAATGATACTTATGATAGTATGCAGGACAGCCACCCCCCATATAACCTTCTTTCTCAGAGTTCAAACTGCAACTGAAAAACCTGGCGGGTGTCCGGAGAGCTCTCCACTCCTGCCGTGAGTCGCCGGGAAAACTCCTCCCAGAGGTATGATAATGTACAAGGTTTTAACACAAATGAACTAACTGCTGAACTTCACAATAAGACACGAGCTATACAATTAACATGTGGAATACTCGGGGTAATCCAAATGAGAAAAAAACCTGCTCACTTGTTGGGATCAAGTGAACAGGCTAATCACGTTGCCAAATCTACAACCGCCACACACAATTAGGCAGTTATATGATCTTACCCTCTCAGTTACCATAGTCTTAACCCAACAAAAATATTTTATTAGTTTTTGAATGCACACTCAAACACAACAGCCAACGCAACTCACTAATTACACCAATTACACATTTGAGAGCTTGACATGACTCGTTAGGCTGTGGATAACTATTATGTCTCACCACATCCGTTCTGCCACGTAAATAAAATTATATATTAACATTACTCAGCTCACAAAAGTAAATAAAATATCCAACCTAAATAGACATAACAGTAAATCTTCATATGTTACTAAAAATAATTAAGACTTAAATTCATCATTTTAATGTATAACTAACAATCCTGTGAGATGAGGATATTATATTAACTAATAGCTAGTTTTTTATCTACTCTGTAATCTTTCATACAATAGAGTAGCGGTATATTGCTGAGTGTATTTAAACTTGTTACCTGTTAATAAAAACAAAAGTTAGAAATTTCCCCAACGGCTGAGTAATAATAAAAACAAACATTAGAAATTTCCCCAACGGCTGAGTAATAATAAAAACAAAAGTTAGAAATTTCCCCAACGGTTGAGTAATAATAAAAACAAACGTTAGAAATTTCTCTAACGGTTGAGTAATAACACAAACACTAATTTCTATTCCACATATTAAGTCTTTTAAGGGGATAGCGCGAACGCAGTCCCCAGCTAACAAAAATTTCGCACCCGAGATAACCACATTTGGGTTATTCGCAAGGGTCAGCACCACCGAAGTGCAATGGTGAGCCTCGCCCTGGGAAAACCGCCTTCGTGATCACGGTATCTCCTGTGCCAGGTAAGTATGCTAGTTATGGTGGCTGCCACAGTCCAACCCACCATGACTGTGGACCATCACTCGTCACCGTAATCTTTATGTTACGATTTGCAAGACTTGAATTTGTTTTACCCGTTTTTTGTTTAACTCACGTGGCAAATTATTATTCATATTTATTACAAAAGAAATAATTAAATAAATAGAATATAACTTGACTAAAGCATAATGTACGTATGTAACTGAAAAAGTATTATTTAACACCGTAATCCTTATTGACTAACTACTATCTTATGTTAATTAAGCAATTAATCCATGTATGAATAACCATCCTGTGAGATAGGGATATTAAATAACCTTATAGCTTGCTCTTTATCTCTATTCTCTGTAACCCCTCATATTGAAAAAGGTTGAAGCTACACTGCTGTTTAATTGCTGTTTAATTGTTAATGATAGTGCAAAACCTTACGTTACACATCCCTCAAGGAACTCTGTAATGATTACACACCAGAAAAGTATTTTATTTATATATAATAACTACATCTTTGGTCCTTATATTAAATTTTGGAGCTAAAATTTTTGTCCTTCCGTAAAGCGCTGACAAATATTCCATTTTCTTACATGCATATAACTTGATGGGAAACATTTATATAAAAAAAATAACTTTTACCTGATTTACCTGGTTTACTTGAGGGCCACTAACCCTAGTGACCTCGACGAGGACAGGAAGCCGGCGGCTTGTCAAAGGTCCCGATAAGAACTTGGTTGTTAAATGATCTTTTGTCAGTTGCATCCGTGCACTATGCTTTAGTCTAGTTATATTGTATTTAATTATTTATTTTGTAATAAACATTAATAATAATTTGCCACGTGAGTTCAAACAAAACTTAGTAAAACAAATACAAGTCTTGGAAATTGATGATCTTTTCCATGTATATTTAAAAGAAAACTTATCCCTGAATTTTCTTTATTGCATATTCAAATCCATTTATAACAATCAAGGTGCATATAGCAAACATGATATTGAACTAAACCTCGGCATTATTAATAATTTTATTGTGTTTGTGTCTAGCTTCGAACACTAAATTTTGTAACTAACCCATCAAGATTGAAACTTGCTTAGCTAAATGAATTGTGGGGTTCAGTCCCTGAGCCCATTATGTGCCTCTGTAACCCTTTCCACTACCGCCCACAAGACGGGTATGGGGTGCATAATAAATGAACTAAATTAATTAAATTAGTTACATCATACACAAGACGATTCGTCCAACAGATTTGGAAACCTACCTAACTTGAACTAGCTCGACCTAACCCAACTGAGCGAAATAGTCTAACCTAAGCTAATACATCCTAGCACAACAAAAAAAAATTATTGATTGATAGTTGAGAGGCGGGCCGAAAGAGCCAAAGCTCAACCCCCGCAATCACAACAAGGTGAATATAACTAGTTGAATACAGCAATATACACAGTTTTGACAAACAGCAAAAAAACGAGCTTCGTAGAATCGTCTTGTGTCCGAAACGACCATACCCCGTCAAATCAACTTTGTGGTGCAAATCCACAAAGTTACCAAATTACAAACCACAAAGGTCGTGACAAGGATTCGAACCTACGTCCGAGATCATCCCAGACGCTGCCTTAATCGACTGAGCTACGACATGGTCAAAAGAGTTGAAACCAGAAGTTCTACTAAACTTACTTGGATCCTGCAGCCTCTCCGAGACACAAACCAGGGTTTTACACAACTCCCCCCATGCACCCGAGCTATGTCAATAGGCCGTTCTACCTCTTCGCTCTTACTTCATTACACACAGAAATCACAATAGCGTTATGTATCAATGAACAAATCCACAAGGTATTTGAAATCCTTTGTGGATTTGTTTATTGATGCATCACGCTATTTTGATTTCTGTGTGTACTGAGCGAACCTTTGCCTTACAATCTTCCTTTTCTTTTTTTTTAACAAACTTAGGTACAGAGCAATGTACTGCAGCAAACTCTGAACAGAGCTCAAGGATATCTTCCAATATTCATGAATGAAGTAGTTACTCAGCTCAAAGTATCTTATACCATTTGGTCTGAAATAATTGATAACATAAACATAATTTTTTTAACATACACAAGATATAAGCAGATTGTTGAATTTGTGGATAGACGGGTAGGTCCCCTAAAGCCACTAATACGCAGAACGTTTCTGGCATACAGATATAGTGTTAGAGAGTATGTCCCAGCTCTTGTTCACATAGTTTACAATTGGAATGTTCACCATTGGGGGATTCATTACCTGTCATAGATCAATATCCTAGCCTAATTCTGGCAGTTACAATGTCCCACTGTCTAGTGGATGTTTTTGTGATGCCTGTACATCAGAGAACATATAGATCTCGGTTCTAAACATATCGTAACTCTCTATACTTATGCTTTCCGCATTTTGAATGTCAGTGATTGCTCTTTTGTCATTCCTGAAGTAGTGCGGTTTTTACAACCGAGATTAATTCTTAGATCTAACTCAATTTCAGACTTGTCACATGCAGCTTTAGCTGCCTTGTCCACATCATCATGCTCGTCAACATTAATGTGAGGTGGTATTCATGCAAATGAGACTTTTTGCTTCGTATATTAATTACCTACGTTTATAATGTAAGTTATAAGATTTTGTAGTATCTGTTTTGCATGGGGTTGTCACGTGCTTGAAGAGCTGACTTTGAATCACAGAACATTACTCCGCTTGTTTTTTTTTTTTTTTTTTTTTTTGAGATATATACAAGAGTTGTTACATTCTTGTACAGCCACTAGTACGCGTAGCGTTTCGGGCAACTCCTTAATCCTACGGTCCCTGGAATACGATCCCCTGCCGCGAAGAATCGTTTTTTCATCCAAGTACACATTTTACTGTTGCGTTAAACAGAGGCTACAGTTAAGGAATTGCGCCCAGTAAATCCTCCCCGGCCAGGATACGAACCCATGACATAGCGCTCGCGGAGCGCCAGGCGAGTGTCTTACCACTGCACCACGGAGACTGCTAAAGAGAGTTTTTTTTTTTTTTTTTTTTTTTTGAGATATATACAAGAGTTGTTACATTCTTGTACAGCCACTAGTACGCGTAGCGTTTCGGGCAGGTCCTTAATCCTATGGTCCCTGGAATACGATCCCCTGCCGCGAAGAATCGTTTTTTCATCCAAGTACACATTTTACTGTTGCGTTAAACAGAGGCTACAGTTAAGGAATTGCGCCCAGTAAATCCTCCCCGGCCAGGATACGAACCCATGACATAGCGCTCGCGGAACGCCAGGCGAGTGTCTTACCACTACACCACGGAGACTGCTTTTGTACTCTGTAATTACAGAGTAGTCCCCAATAGGGAGTACAGAGTAATTACTCTGCCATGTTGGGGAGTGATGTACAGATAGCCAAAGAGGAAGCCCTAGATGGAGTTGAGGAAGGTGGTGCAGATTTCCGTAAGGTCGGAAATATATAGAATAATAACTCCTGTAATATAACTTCTTGTATCTTTATTGATACGTGGTTGGTCTTGTTGTATGGTTGGCAGGAGAGGTGAGCACCAGGGGTGACTGGTGCCTGTGGTGTGGACATGTTTAGGATGTCAATATCTGGTACGGTGTTCTGTGTCGTTTCTGTGGTTTGGGAGACGTAGGCGGTTGGTGCAGTGTGGACTGCTTGCGGAGTTTTGTTTAGTTTAGGGTTTGCTGTGTGGGTGGTTTATGCGTTTTCTGTGGGGGGTTGGAGAGGTGCTGACTGGTGGTGGAGGGGAAACTGTGGAGGATGCATTATTTGAAGGACTGAGAAATTTGTGGAGGAATTTGCACTTGAAAATAAAAAGCCTAGAAAAACTCTTGTCGATGTTATATGTCATAAAAATTTGAAACAAATAAAGACAATAATCAAGATGATCCAAGAGTTAGTACAGAGGAGCAAGATGATCCCGCTAGAACTGCTATTTTCTACCATGTTCCCTCCCCCCTTTTACATTAGCTCTTGAACCTTGTCTATCTAACGATATATTTTTCCTCTATTATATCTTCTACATATATTTCTCTCTAACACACATCCATCCCCAGGAAGCAACCCGTAGCAGCTCTATAATAGTTAGTTTAGTTCATTTATTATGCACCCCATACTCATCTTGTGGGCGGTAGTGGAAAGGGTTACAGAGGCACATAATGGGCTCAGGGACTGAACCCCACAATTCATTTAGCTAAGCAAGTTACAATCTTGATGAGCTAGTTACAAAATTCAATATAAGTCATCACATCAACAATGGGTTCGAGATCGACCTCAAGTACAGGTCCTAAATTAAGCAACTGACATATGTGGAGAGCTAGTGTCAAAATTTATATGTTTGTCCTGCACACCGCCCCCCATCCAGTGGGCAGCGGTGGATAAGTTACAATCACTTAGTTACTACCTACAGTTAGCAAACTGGGGATATTTGGCTAAAATTTCTGGTAGCAGATCATTTTGAATGAAATATTGACACATCGCTCTATAATAATAATAATAATAATAATAATAATAATAATAACCCAGACATCACTCGGTACCCCTACTCAAATCTCTGAATATGTTAGATATTAAGTCACTGCACATTCTCTCATGTGCATTATACATATATAAAACGCTGAACTGTAATGCCAATCCTAACCTCAAAAGCTTCATTGAAGGTTGTAACAGAGCCCATGAGCACTACACCAGAAATAAATTCAGTTTTGATATTCCAAAAGTACGACTTAATCAAACTAGAAATGCTCTACAAATCAAGGGACCCAGAATGTGGAATGACCTTCCCAACCATGTTAAAGACTGTACCTCTCTCAACCAGTTTAAGATAAAAACGAAGCACTACCTAATAAATTCCCTGTAACCTACCTTACCCCTCTATTGTCAACCCATGTCTGTTTTCTTAAACAACGCTGTTTGTCGACCTATTTGTATTTGTGCTGCTTTTTCAGCCATGTTTCCCCTTTTTTATCTATTTTTATTTGTTCTCAACATATTTTATTCTTTATACTCATTTAGTATTAAGTATTAGTCATTCAAGTTTTTCCTGCCCGAAACGCTTTGTGTAATAGTGGCTTTAGGCATTGTATGTACTAGCTCTATCTATAAATCTATCAATTTATGTAAAATCTCTTGTATGTATGTACCTTACCTGAATAAACATTTTATTTTTTTTATTTTATTTTTGTAAGTGTAGGGGGGGTAGAAATAGCCTAAGCAACTCTATTCCTTTGAGATGCATTTTTTTTCTTGTCTCAATGAACATACTTAAACTTGAACTTAAATAATAATAATAACAATAATAATGATGTTTATTCAGGTAAAAGTACATACACAGAAAATTTGCTACAAACAGAATGTCATATTTCTACATAAAGCTATATACTATGCCTAGTGCCACTAATATACAGAGTTTCGGGGACCCGCTGAACTCCCAGGTACCTATTTACTGCTAAGTCAACAAGTTTATCAGGAGAAAGAACCTCTGCCCTTTTG
This sequence comes from Procambarus clarkii, assembly GCF_040958095.1. Classification (NCBI taxonomy): domain Eukaryota; kingdom Metazoa; phylum Arthropoda; class Malacostraca; order Decapoda; family Cambaridae; genus Procambarus; species Procambarus clarkii. The sequence goes on from NC_091187.1 coordinate 20,217,301, forward strand.
TTTCCGCCTTGGCCGGGAATCGAACCCGAGCCCTTGGGACTGCGACCCCCGAGTGCTGTCGAGACCCTGAGAGGTACATCTCAGGACCTTGTATACCAAAAGGACCACATACACCGAAAAGTGAGGTAAACTCGGTGAATATGTGAACTCAATTATTGTACTCGTCGGCTGATATGAAACATGTGTGACTGGTCAGTTGTCCAGCTGAGCCGGCGACGTGATTGACTACGTGACAAGATCAACAGTGTGACCGTCACTCTGATTGGTCAATGTTATCGTCACTGATTGGTCAATGTTACCGCCACTGATTGGTCAATGTTACCGTCACTGATTGGCCAATACGGTGTTGGTCAACACTGATTGGTCAATGTTACCGTCACACTGATTGGTCAATGTTACCGCCACTGATTGGTCCATATTACCGTCACTCTGGGCCATATTACCGTCACTCTGGTCCATATTATCGTCACTCTGATTGGTCAATGTTACCGTCAATCTGATTGGTCCATGTTCCCGTCACTCTGGACAATGTTACCGTCACTCTGATTGGTCCATGTTACCGTCACTCTGATTGGTCAATGTTACCGTCACTCTGGTCCATGCTACCGTCACTGATTGGTCCATGTTACCGTCACTGGTCAGTGTTACCGTCATTCTGATTGATCCATGTTACCGTCACTCTGATTGGTCAATGTTACCGTCACTCTGGTCCATGCTACCGTCACTGATTTGTCCATGTTACCGTCACTCTGGTCAATGTTACCGTCACTCTGATTTGTCCATGTTACCGTCACTCTGGTCAATGTTACCGTCACTCTGATTGGTCCACGTTACCGTCACTCTGGTCAATGTTACCGTCACTCTGATTGGTCCATGTTACCGTCACTCTGATTGGTCCATGTTACCGTCACTGGTCAGTGTTACCGTCATTCTGATTGATCCATGTTACCGTCACTCTGATTGGTCAATGTTACCGTCACTCTGGTCCATGCTACCGTCACTGATTTGTCCATGTTACCGTCACTCTGGTCAATGTTACCGTCACTCTGATTTGTCCATGTTACCGTCACTCTGGTCAATGTTACCGTCACTCTGATTGGTCCATGTTACCGTCACTCTGGTCAATGTTACCGTCACTCTGATTGGTCCATGTTACCGTCACTCTGATTGGTCCATGTTACCGTCACTCTGATTGGTCCATGTTACCGTCACTCTGATTGGTTCATGTTACCGTCACTCTGATTGGTCCATGTTACCGTCACTCTGATTGGTCCATGTTACCGTCACTCTGATCAATGTTACCGTCACTACCGTCACTCTGATTGGTCCATGTTACCGTCACTCTGGTCCATGTTACCGTCACTCTGATTGGTCCATATTACCGTCACTCTAGTCAATGTTACCGTCACTCTGATTGGTCAAACGCAAAGCAGTAGCGACCTGTGGATAAGCAGGTGAACCAGAAGTAACTGGGCAAGATCATCTTGGTGACTTGGACGGTGAAGGATTACGAGATAACAGGCTCACCTGGAGTCGTGGTGGCAGCTGTCCCAGGCTCCGGGGATGGATGGGTGGAGGACGGCACTGGCGTGGTTGCTATATACTACAAAGATGGATGAATATGGCCAAAAGTCTTGCGAGGATTGGCGGTCCGTCCAGTACGGTGTGGTTGACTTCTCTGCCGGAGGCGGGCTGCCCGCCCTGGGGGCGGCGCAGCCAATCACCATCGGGTATAGCCAGGACAGTCTCCCGCCGGCGGGAAATTTAAATGTTGCTCCCTCCTTTTATTTATTTATTTATATATATATACAAGAAGGTACATTGGGATTGTGAGGATACATAATATGGTAATTACAATCTTGTAAAGCCACTAGTACGCGCAGCGTTTCGGGCTGAAACGAAAAAAGAAAACCTCATTTTTTCATCATTGGGCCAGTCAAACCCAACTCCTGGTTTTGGTTGCGACTTGGGTGTTGGGGTGTGAGGTGAATGAGGGTGATTGTAATAAGTGTTGGCTTTTTCACTGTGGTGTATGTTGTGATTGTTGTTTACGGCACTGGTGCCGGCACTGGCACATGGTGTGGAAACTGCTTATGGTTGAGTTGCTGGGAACTTGTAGTGCTGTTTGGGGTTGGGTCTCAGGTTGTTTGTTTCGAAGAATTTCAGTACCTGTTTCCTAACCGGGCATGATATGTGTACACCAGAATGTAAGCCATCGCAGTTTTTACATTGCAGTGTTGAGTTGTTGCAAGACGTCCAAAAACAGCACTTGCAGCTGAATTCAAATCAAATCAAATGCTTATTCAGGTAAAAGTACTCTAGCGAGTAGATTATCCCAATAATATACTCGCTCCAAAATGCATTGTTAATATTCCTGTCAACCTTTGGAGATGAATGAGGTGAGGCGTTGCCCGGGCAACACGGTGAGGCGTTGCCCGGGCAACACGGTGAGGTGTTGCCCGAACATATAAGCAGCAGAATAGCAAACATTAACGAGTCTACTTTCAAGTGTGGTCTAGAGCAGATACTGGCGAGATACTGTACCGACGCTCAGTGCGTTCAACTCACACCAAAGTATCACCTGTGTACTTCTGTATATTCGACCAAATATATATATTGTATCTTAGTGTCTGTGTTTATTTGTCACCATACTTTACGTAACAATAGAATCGTTACAGTACATACAAGATGAGTTACAAACATAATGTTGGATTTCAAGAAAGAGCTAGTACATACAATGTCTAAAGCCACTATACACACAGCGTTTCGGGCAAGTAATTGTTCCAAAAGCTCAACAAGCCACAGTGTAGGACAAATAACAGGAGATGAGTTTATATAAAGTAAGTGCCTTGGTAGTACAGTTAAGTTTGTTCTTGACTCACAATCTGGAATCCCGGGCGATACAGAAATGTAAAATGTTCTGTTATAGCAGTAAATAGGTACCCAGTAGTTAGTCAACTGTTGTGGTGTTGTATCCTGGAAAGGATCAGTATTTCGACCTTGGCGAGATCACAATGTAAACCTAACATATCTATACACATAGACTGCTTCTTCCCGACAAAAAATAATTACTAAAGTCCAACATTAGGTATGTAACTGAATGTGTGTACCTTTACCTGAATAAAAAAATCTAAATCTAAAATTTGTTGAAGATAAATTAGTAATATGTAGCGGTTTGATTCGTTTTCTGTAGCTCAGAAGTTTGTAAGAAAATGAAGGTTTTTAAGACAGACTAACATATACATTTATACCTTTTTTTTTCTGGCTTGCATTTTTCACCTGAGGATCACTATCTTTCTATAGGTCTCAATAGGGATAGAAAGCCAGTGACTTGTAAAATGTCCTCCATTGTTCCTCAGGAATTTTGTTTTTCCAACTGGGACTGCAGTAATGTGGCATTTATAGCTTCGGCGGGTGGAAAGCTCCATGGGTTAAACTCATTTTGTCGGGGACAGGCAGCGTATATGTATATATATATATATATATATATATATATATATATATATACATATATATATATATATATATATATATATATATATATAATGTATATATATATATATATATATATACATATATATATATATGTATATATATATATATATATATATATATGTATATATATATGTATATATATATATATATATATATATATATATATATATATATATATATATATATATATATATATATATATATATATACGTTAGAGTTATATCGAGGTCCCCTGAGATCAAACTACTGACCCTTCCCAGGATGCAACCCCACAACAAGCTAACCCCTGGATACCTATTTATTGTTAGGGGAACAGGGCTTTAGGTGATAGGAAACGTACTTATCTAGTTGTGCTTTCGGGGATTGAGCTTCGGCTCTTTGGTCCCGCCACTCATCTGTCAATTAAATGGTGTACAGGCTCCTATGCCTATTGGGCTCTATCATATCTACGTTTAAAACTGTGTGTGGAGTCTGCCTCCACCACATCACTGCCTAATGCATTCCATCTGTTAACTACTCTGACACTTAAAAAGTTCTTTCTAACGTCTCTGTGGCTCATTTGGATATTAAGTTTCCACCTGTGTCACCTTGTTCATGTACCACCCGTGCAAAATAGTTTGTCTTTATCTACCCTGTTAATTCCTCTGAGAATTTTATGGGTGGTGATCATGTCTCGCCTGATTTTTCCGTCTTCCAGTTTCGGAATCTCTTATATGCCCCACATGCAAGGTCTTACATGTGTCAATATTAAAAGCCTTTGCCAGTCGAATTGAGAACAAGCCTAACCGTACTACTGAGACCCTTTAACCCTATGGGTGGTAGAAGAGTCTCCCCAAGGGGGGGGTATACGACACGGTGTTCTCCCTGTATATACACTCAGAGTTTACTTTAGTCCTGGACTAAAGTATTCTTGCTGGTTGGTCACTAAGCTGGTATGGCAGCCTTAATCATCCTTTTTTGCTATTTTTTTATTTTGCATATATAATAATAATAATTTATTATTATAATAAATCAGCAGCGCCTCCCGCGTGTGTGTAAAATGTTGCTAACAATACTTACACTGTTAATAACACTACTGCTCATACTTCTATTATCCTATAATTTACTACACCATAAAATATAATGCCGGAGCGAATGTTTTTCCTCTGCTTTGCAGTCGGTTTACAGCCCTAAGGTCCCAGGTTCGATTCCCCCTACAGGACGGAGACGTTTGGGAACGTTTCCTTAACGGAAGTAAGGAAACGTCCCCAAACGTTTGGGGACGTTTCCTTACTCCCGTTGCCTCTGTTTACCCAGCAATAAATAGGTACCATGGATATTGGTAGCTGTTTTGTGTTGCATTTTGCGTAAGGTCTGGTGTTGATCTAGGGTGACCTCGCTAATGACCAGTATAGGGTCTGGTGTTGACCTAGTGGTGACCCGCCAATCAGGCTCCCGTCTCCCACAAGGGAAAACCATACAAAATCAACTGTTGTGCCTCATCACAGTTCAAGAGCTTCCTCTCCTGCAGGAAGAGGAAGCTTCCCGCTCCTGCAAGCGCTGTGCATTCAAATTTTACTCATATTTTCTGTATCATTTTTGCATTTCCTTTCTCAATAATATTGATGGTGTCATTTCTGGAAGTTGGAGAGAATATACCTAACATTGCATCTGTGAATACCAGTGAGTTAACTACTGTGTTAACTTCTGCTGCAGTTTAACAGCAAAACACACTTACTGGAGCCTAGTTAAGCGCCGTTATCACTTGCAAATGAGCGAGTAATTTAACTAGCTTTAGGGTGCTATTTTCGAAAATTAAAAGGGGTTTTGCTTATCACGGCAAGTTTTGCTTTACGGTATTTGTTCAAGTTTTCTGTTGTACTGCATTTTGCATTTGTTATACACCATAGCCACTTGTGGTGGGTGAGCTGTATAACACATGCATGACTATGTTGCACCAGGCACTCCAGCCTGATACAACAGTAATGTTTTATCATAGCAGAGGAAAAAGGTCTTTTACCATACTTTAAACTTGACAGAATTTTTTTTTTTATTATTACGATGTGTCAGGCTTGTTAAGTAATGGATGTGATTCATATTACCCAAATGAGTAGCGATTATGTTGACATAGTTCTAAGAAAAGCCTAAAGTGTGTCTTACTCATAATGGAAATTCATGTCGTTCAGTTCCCATTGGTCATTCTGTACACCTCAAAGTAGAAAATATAGGCACATAAAAAGTTTTCGATTTATTCAAACATGATGGTCATAACTGGATCGTCTGTGTGGATCTTAAAATGGTTAACTCTTTACTTGGTCAACAAGGAGGATACACGAAATGTTCATGTTTGTTGTGCCTGTGGAATAGCAGAGGTAAAGGCAAGTAATGGACTCAGAAGAACCGCCAGGTTAGAACACGCTTAAATGACGGTGAACCAAATATTACAACCCAACCACCAGTAGATCAGGACAAAGTCACCTTTCCTTCTCCACATCAAACTGGGTTTGATGAAGCAGCATGTTAAAGTTCTGAGCATAGAAAATGACTGTTTTAAGTACAACATTTCCTTGCCTTAATTATGAAAAAGTAAAAGATGGTGTGTTTGACGGCCACAAATCAGAAAACGGATGCGAAGTCAACATTTCAAGTTTCATATGAAGAAAAGAGCATGGAATTCTGTTCTGAAAACTCTTCACAGATAGAGACTTATGGACAGACACCACCGGGTACCCGTTCTGGTAATATAATATGGGGTTACAATATGGGTATTTGTGGTTACGTTTACTATCAGTATTTGATTTACTAACAGGAGTTACACAGGTTAGTGAGTCGGGTCACAGTTATATCCGTGAGGGATATAACTCTGTGACCCAACCAGACCACAAGGTCCATCCGTAGAATATCATTCTTATTCCGTCTCATATCCTTCAGCCCCAAGAATGAACTTCTTTTTGTTTACCCAGTTGACCTCCGGATCGTAAGGCCACGCGACCACCCATCACTGAAAGCAGGTGTTCCGGGAGTAGCAGGAAACATCGCAGATGCACATCAAGAACACAAAGAAAGGCATAAATGCTATAGCAGGTGAAAACGTTAGCAGGACTTACGTTAGTCGCGTAGATGATGAAATAACTAAAGTTTTAACAACTTAAACAATACTTACACCAGGTATGAGCAACAATACTCTGTGACAAAAATACGTTGTTTTTTTGGGGTTTCCTAAACTTGACCTCAGCTGAACAACCTACAGGGCCCATGTATGCATGAAGAGTGTTGTACATATCTGACGGAAGTGACGTTCTAGTATTTGCCACGGACGATTTGCCCAGTATTGGACATGGGTAAATCCTATCACAGACAGGAAACCGGAGGCGTGTCGACTTCCGACGTCCAACAAGTGGAAAGCTCATTCCCCGAGCACGTATATCATCGTAAATATTATACAAGAAGTGCCTGATGGGAAGGCAATCGTAGCGCGCTAGGCTGTTGTTGTTTTAGATTCATCTCGGAACAAAATTTCCATGTAGCACGGGCTATTTTGAGCCCGTAATTAAGTTCGGTTATTCACGATAACTTTGTAACGGTGATTTGGGTCAAATATCACAGCCTTCTGTTGGACATTTTACAATGGTATCACATAAGGTGACGGTATGTCTTTTGTCACGTTCAGAGGACAACACACATGAAAGTTTCTTATCTCCCCCATTACCTCTCACCTCTCCTCGTCCCCTCCCTCTGACATCCCCCCAAACCTCACCCCTGCCTCACAAACATCTTAGGGTGTCTTACGTGATCATGATCTTAGGCTACGAGGAAAATATCTACATGTAAGTCTTGAATAAACATGGAGTTCATAGCCTCTGCTGAACTTTGTGTTCCCTAAATATTACAACTATAAACACCCTTGCAAAAATGCTAGATATAATGTTGAGCATTGTGCCTGATATGAATATCTTTAATGTTTTATGAATATAAAACATTTGAGGTATTGTTATTAATGAGCTTGTAACTAAAAAGATAATTTATAATTAAAGCTGTATACATCTCACCCACGCCGGCCGTTGTCCACCTCTTGATCTCACACTATCATCAACAACAAGAGAAAGGCCAGCAGTGAAGGACAGATATTAGGGGGTAGTGAAGAGCAAGTATTAGGGGGTAGTGAAGGGCCAGTATTAGGGGGGTAGTGAAGAGTATTATAAGGACTGATGTCAGGTATTAGGCTTGCCAGACATGCCTCAAAACATGAATATGCAGTTGACGATACCTAGAGATCAAATGGTCATGGTGACAGACCATGTAGCACGGGTCTGTGATCATGACCAAAGGAACCAAAGAGCCAGAGTTCAACCCCCGCAAGCACAACTAGGCGAGTACAGACGACGGCGTGGATTCCTTCCACATAGCTTACTTAATTTCCATGTCAAAATATACATGAAAATAGAAATCCCGTTATTTTTATTAAGAACGTTGTCGCTGAACCGACCTGCCTCTATATATACGGTTTCAATTGCAGGCTGTTAAATACTAGTGTATTGAAGTGTCAATACACGAGCTCCAGCAGCCTGATGATCACACTCGTTGCCCTCCTGCGTATGTTGACGGATCACATTGTGACAATATTAAACTTAGTGAGCCATGAAGGCAAGAGAGTGTGCCTGTCTCACTCACCTGGCACAGGAGATGTGCGTGTGGCGAACCAGGTCACGGGGTACTTATACCCTTGCTGGTGACGTCACATTTTTTGTCAACCAGGCTTGGAACTACAAGCCGGCAGTGAAACCGCTTGTTACCTACAAGTAACGAGGAGCCGGCAGGTCTGGTCTTGCACCTGCGTGGGGCTCTGGGGCTGGGTGGAGGAGTGACTGGGGGTGCTTTCCAGACATACGTCTGGGTGGAACTTCATACTGGTCGTATGTAGGTGGTATGTAGAGTGATGAACAACTGAGGTGAGTAGGAAGAGGCAGTTTCTTCTGCTATGCTGGGGAATTATGTGACAATATAAATAGGAGCTGCCACGTATAAGAACAGAAGAACATAAGAATAAAGGCAACTGCAGAAGGCCTATTGGCCCATACGAGGCAGCTCCTATCTATAACCATCCAATCCCATTCATATACATAAGAACATAAGAACATAAGAACAAAGGTAACTGCAGAAGGCCTATTGGCCCATACGAGGCAGCTCCTATTCTATAACCACCCAATCCCACTCATATACTTGTCCAACCCGTGCTTGAAACAATCGAGGGACCCCACCTCCACAATGTTACGCGGCAATTGGTTCCACAAATCAACAACCCTGTTACTGAACCAGTATTTACCCAAGTCTTTCCTAAATCTAAACTTATCCAATTTATATCCATTGTTTCGTGTTCTGTCCTGTGTTGATACTTTTAATACCCTATTAATATCCCCCCGGTTATGTCCATTCATCCACTTGTAAACCTCTATCATGTCACCCCTAACTCTTCGCCTTTCCAGTGAATGCAACTTAAGCTTTGTTAATCTTTCTTCATTTCTTCATACATGTCCAACCCACGCTTGAAACAATCGAGGGACCCCACCTCCACAATCCCGTTACCGAACCAGTATTTACCCAAGTCTTTCCTAAATCTAAACTTATCCAATTTATACCCATTGTTTCGTGTTCTGTCTTGTATTGATATTTTTAATACCCTATTAATATCCCCTTTGTTATGTCCATTCATCCACTTGTAAACCTCTATCATGTCACCCCTAACTCTTCGCCTCTCCAGTGAATGCAATTTAAGCTTTGTTAATCTTTCTTCATATGAAAGATTTCTAATTTGGGGAATTAACTTAGTCATCCTACGCTGGACACATTCAAGTGAATTTATATCCATTCTATAGTATGGCGACCAAACCTGAACTGCATAATCTAAAAGGGGCCTAACCAGAGCAAGATATAGCTGAAAAACCACACCAGGTGTCTTGTTACTAACGCTTCGATTACAGTGTCCTATTTGCCTTATTACGAACATTCATGCATTGGTCCTTTTCTTTTAAATTCTTACTAATCAACATTAATTAATGATTAATCGTTACAATAGTAACGATGTGGTTGAGCGTAAACATATGGACGTGAAGGGCCAGTAGAATGTAGACTTTTGAATTATTGAATCTGGACAAACGGAAGTTTCCTATTTATGTTGCTACTGAACCTAAACTAATATAACATAAATAAGGCCTAATACGCGCTATTTGAGGCTTAATATAGTACATATATGTTATACTTGGCCTAGGAATATTTAAGCTTAATTATTTTTCCGTGTAAAATGAATAGTATCAAATTATACTTTTTATTTGTCCATTACGTCGATATTTGTATGAACGTCCACATAGCTATAAAGAGTACTATCTTATCAGGAGGATGGGTTGATGAGAACAAGAGCTATATGCATACTCTCCAACACTATGTATATGTGAGTGCTCTGTTATTAATGGTTATTGACCAAATGACATGATATATTTTAAACCTTGCAACTACTTCTTACTCATGACTATTGGAAAATATTCTTGTGCTCTGTCAAGAGTGTGGTAATACAGGCTAGTAGACTAGGCTCGCATATCATAACATACATATCATAATTCTGTACTAATGATTTAATCCCGGCCTTTGAGTGTGAGTGTACTCTCTGGACCATTATATACACTACGCACATTCTCTGAAAATCTACCCTGAGAAAGAGAGCGTCAATATGTAATACAAGTTACAGGGTACAGAGCGCAATATTTCTATTTATAGATACGTGTCCAAAAGTAATTAACATTTTCATTGACGAGTTGAAGGTCAATGTTAAGATAAATGTTTTCTATTCTATATCAAGATTTATTTATAGGTAAATGTTATTTCGCTTGTTGTGGTATTTTTTATCGACTGTCGACTGTACTGTTGATATAACCAGATGCAAGCAGATTGTTATTATTTTATCTTATTTGGAGAAAGGTGGTGCTTTACGTCATATAGATAAATACTAAATAAGTAGATTGAAACACTTTAAAAGATTTACAAGCATGATTTAATAAATACATTGCATGAAGAAAGCAAATTAAAATTGTCAAATATGAAACGTTTAGGTGGTACATCTGATTTGTTCCCTAAAGACAATTAATATAACATTGTAGTAGTATTTTATTAATTTGGTTTATCCTGGAATAGTCTTATAAACATGAGTATTATAGAGTTTGAGAAGAATACGAAACAAGGAAGTGTATATATTGATTGTAGTGAAGAGTATGAGGTAGAAACAGACGCACTGGAGTGAACGCATGCGCAGGAGATACCAACCGTGCGTGTGAGCCCCGTTTTGAATATCCAAGATGGCTGCGTTGTAGAGACAACTTTTACAGCTCAATTCTTTAAATGTGCCTATAAAATGTAAACAAAGAAGTGTTAGCCATTCAACTTTTACCCAGTGATTCGTGTACAGGTAATAGTTCTACCTTGAAGATATAAGACCTGAACGATAAGTCAAAGTCGGCCAAAAAGGAGGATATAGTGTTGATGTGGACAAGACAGTCCGTGTTTACATTGGTTTTTAAGTCGGAAGTGTTGTGTATTGGGAGTGATATACGCGTCAGTGAAGACTAGAGTGCAATATACGTCCGGATATAACTACACAACACTGCAACACCATTGTCTCGAGCACAATTACCACAAGGTACGTCACTTTAGCTCAGGTTTTGGTCTTTACAGCAAAAAGAAGGCGTGTGCCCGCCACAACCAATACAAGTGACGTTTTTACAACCAACTCCATATGCAGGTCTTCCCCCGCCCTCCCTGGCGGCCTGGGGACTATCTACACTTGTGGGCACTAGAGCACAGGGGGCTGGGCACTGCTGACACTTGGGGACTACCATCACTTGCTGGTTACAACACACTACGGGGTCTGGAGACCACCACCACCACACACAATGGGGGTCTGGAGACCACCAACACACACACAATGGGGTCTGGAGACCACCAACACACACACACACACAATGGGGTCTGGAGACCACCAACACACACACACACAATGGGGTCTGGAGACCACCAACACACACACAATGGGGGTCTGGAGACCACCAACACACACACAATGGGGTCTGGAGACCACCAACACACACACACACACAATGGGGTCTGGAGACCACCAACACACACACACACACACAATGGGGTCTGGAGACCACCAACACACACACACACAATGGGGTCTGGAGACCACCAACACACACACACAATGGGGTCTGGAGACCACCACCAACACACACACAATGGGGTCTGGAGACCACCACCAACACACACAATGGGGTCTGGAGACCACCACCAACACACACACAATGGGGTCTGGAGACCACCACCAACACACACACACAATGGGGTCTGGAGACCACCACCAACACACACACACAATGGGGTCTGGAGACCACCACCAACACACTCACACAATGGGGTCTGGAGACCACCAACACACACACAATGGGGTCTGGAGACCACCAACACACACACACACACACACACAATGGGGTCTGGAGACTACCAACAAACACAATGGTGTCTGGAGACCACCAACACACACACACAATGGGGTCTGGAGACTACCAACACATACACAATGGGGTCTGGAGACTACCAACACACACACACTGGGGTCTGGAGACCACCAAACACACACACAATGGGGTCTGGAGACCACCAACACACACAATGAGGTCTGGAGACCACCAACACACACACAATGGGGTCTGGAGACCACCAACACACACAATGGGGTCTGGAGACCACCAACACACACACACACACAGTGGGGTCTGGAGACCACCAACACACACAGTGGGGTCTGGAGACCACCAACACACACACACACACACACACACACACACACACACACACACACACACACAATGGGGTCTGGAGACCACCGACACACACAATGGGGTCTGGAGACCACCGACACACACAATGGGGTCTGGACACCACTGACACACACACACAATGGGGTCTGGACACCACCGACACACACACACAATGGGGTCTGGACACCACCGACACACACACAGTGGGGTCTGGAGACCACCAACACCCACAGTGGAGTCTAGAGACACACACACAATGGGGACTGGAAACCAACACAGACATTAGGGTCTGGAGACTACTAACACACACTGGGGTCTGGGGACCACCACCACAATGGGAAACATCAACTAGGGTCTGGGGACCACCATCAGAATGGGACTTGGGACCACCAATACACTGGAGGATGGAGACTACCACTATCAGGAAATTAGCTTTTATTATTATTTATTATATAAGAAAATAAGGTTTAGGCTAGCCTGTATTGTTGCATTTGGCAGTGTGGCAAGTGTTGTGCGGAGCAGCTGTTGTTGGGTCTGCCACTGCTGGGACTGTTGTTGTTGGGTCTGCCACTGTTGGGTCTGCTGTTGTTGAGTCTGCCACTGTTGGGGCTGCTGTTGTTGGGTCAGTCAATGCTGGCCGTGCTGTAGAATCTGCTACTGTTGGGGCTGTTGTTGTTGGGTTGGCCACTGCTGGTACTGTGTTGGGAAGGGGTGATTAAACGTAAGTAGTGTTGTACTTTCAGGTAACACCAGTGTGCATTTGTTAGGCCATTGGTTAGAGTTAGAACAATAAAAATTGTGAACACAAGAAGATATAAGGTTTAGTATATAATAACCTTACATATCACGTGGTAGCTTGAGTGGGCTATAGGTTCTTAGTACTGTATTTATGTTCTTTTAACAAAAAATATTCAGTTATTTGATTATAGTGTACAATATTACAAGCATGTAATAAATGTATGGTAAATTGGTGTGTGATGAGATGAAATGCTTCCTTGGGATTGTGTTTGAAGTGGTCTGGAACTCTTAATGTTAAGACTGCAGTTGTGATAGTGAAGGGGCCAGATTCGTGAAGCAGTTATGCAAGCACTTACGAACCTATACATCTTTTCTCAATCTTTGGTGGCTTTGTTTACAATTATTAAACTGTTAATGAACTCCGAAGCACCAGGAAGCTGTTATAACAATAACATTGGGAAGTTTTCATGCTTGTAAACTGTTTAATAAATGTAACAAAAGCCATCAAAGATTGACGAAAGATGTACACGTTCATAAGTACAGTACAGTATTGTACTTGCGTCTGCTTCGTAAATCTGGCCCCTGGTCTCTAAATACTGCTGATAATTTGCTTATGAGTTTTCAAACATAACTTAACCCATGTTAGGATGAATTGATCCCTTTCCAACTCATTCCTTCCAGTTAACAATGTTTTTTTGTTTCATTATGGTAGGATTGGCTAGAGTTTTGTTAGAAGCCATCTCAATGAGGGTCAGTGTGGCTTGAAACCACCAAACCCATGATAAATGTACATGAGGATTGGGAGAGGTTATAGGCTGTGGGTGTAAACAATAAATACTGAATATTTAGTACAGTACTGTACAGTCAAATCTATTTAGTTAGGAATTTTATTAGAAATTTTGAAGTTATATTCAAAACAACAAACGTATGCACTAGTGGTGGTGGTTGTGATGGCGTTGGTGGTTAATGTGTTGTTGGTGGTTGTTGTATTTCTCCCTAAGATTCTCAGTTTTATAGATAATGTATGCCTGTGTAACTATCATGAGCTAAGCCTAGGTTTTAAGTCTGAAAATTTATAGGCCTAGACTATGGGAACTGTGTTCCAAAAATTTACCCAAATCTGCTGATGCCACCATTGCTGCTGTTTTGTTAACTCTTTGGTTGCGATGCCTATTTTTTCAGCTTTGTCTCGACAGAGTCAAAGAGCAGTAAAAGCTATACAGATTTGTATTCACTTTTAAATATTTATGTACAGTACAATATACAGTATACGGCACTATATATTGAAATTGAATTGAAATACTGTACAGTACTTTATTCATAAATGTTTGTACATTTATAGTTGGGTTAGTTTAAAAAAATTCAATGTTATTTACCTAAGCAAAAGTCATCATAATAACATATAACATCTGTAATTATACACTGTATACTCAAGATTTAGAAGTTCCATTTATCAATGATTTTAAAATCATTACAGTTATGCACTGGAATGATTTTTTTTATGCACTGGAATGAGTGCTGTACAAGTACCTGCAATATCCAGAGATATTACAAAAAGTGGCAGTTAAGAGTTGTCTTGTACCCAAGTGCTTGTACATTCTTGTTCTGGTCTCCACATGGCCAGATATATATATTTTTCTAAGTTGTAATACAGTATATTATTAAACACTGGAACATTTGGTGTAAAGTTCCCTCCCTCTTCTCAAAGGAAGGCATCCACCATGTATGGTGTTTCCGAGGCTTGCTGAGTAGGCGCGCACACAGACTCGTTGTCTCCTTCCTCTGGTTCATCTCCACTGAACTCATCTGTCACATCTAACACTTATCACTTCCTGGCTGCCAAGCTAGGTTCCCATCACTATCACCACTACTTGGTTTTAAACCAATAGGATTATTTTGGTTGGCTTCAAAGACTTTCTTTTCTTTGCGGAATGACTTTTGGAGGTGAAGGGCATGCTTCTACCATAGCAACTTAGAGGTTATGAGACATTATGGGCCCTTGGTGATTCCATAGGGTCTAATTGGCACCATATGGGTGAGAATATGGATTAACAAATGCAAATCTAGCAGGGTCCTGGCAGCATGTTAAACACTGAACACTGCCCAGTTACCTAGGCAGTGTTCCTGGTCCCTTGAGTAGTGTTGCTCAGTGTTGGGTTTCCTGACCTAGGTTCTCTTCAAGAGTCTGACTTCTGCTCTCCTCCACCCTGATAAATCCCAGTTTCCTTTTTGTGCGGTCTGTCTAATTACCCAAAGCTACCCAAATTTACTCAAAACTACCCAAAGGTTCCTAGCATTGCATAAGTAATGAAGAAATATGCTATATTGTATTTTCTTACTATATTGTTGGCGTTGAATGAAGATCATGAAAAAAACATATTTTTACTCTGAAATAATATACGTTTAGCATATAACGAAATTAGACGAAACTAAGTGGCATGAGAAGCCATAGGAAGTTACTTGGTTGATACCTGGTTGATGGGGTTCTGGGAGTTCTTCTACTCCCCAAGCCCGGCCCGAGGCCAGGCTCGACTTGTGAGAGTTTGGTCCACCAGGCTGTTGCTTGGAGCGGCCCGCAGGCCCACATACCCACCACAGCCCGGTTGGTCCGGCACTCCTTGGAGGAATAAATCTAGTTTCCTCTTGAAAATGTCCACGGTAAAGTTGACGAGCTAAGTGACAATGTTGTGGAGCAACTTATCCAAGATGAACAAATTATTCAAGATATATTTTGCCTTGAGGTTATATTAAATTAGGTTAGATTAGGCTAGGTTTGGGTAGGTTAGGTTAGGTTTGATTTGGGTAGGGTAGGTTAGGTTAGGTTTGGGTAGGTTGGTTAGGTATGGTAGGTACAGGAGGCTCATATGCCAGCAAACAATTTTGCTTTGACCGTCGACTTGCTTTGGCGTTACCAGCTTCTTATTTTCATCTAATTTTGTTATAAAATGATATTTTTTCAGAGTAAAAATATGTTTTTCATATTCTACATTCAGCATCATTATACTGTAATAAATAAATATATAATTTATTCATTACTAATGTAATGCTATCTTGAGGTTATCTTGAGGTTATCTTGAGATGATTTCGGGGCTTAGTGTCCCCGCGGCCCGGTCCTCGACCAGGCCTCCACCCCCAGGAAGCAGCCCGTGACAGCTGGCTAACACCCAGGTACCTATTTTACTGCTAGGTAACAGGGGCATAGGGTGAAAGAAACTCTGCCCATTGTTTCTCGCCGGCGCCTGGGATCGAACCCAGGACCACAGGATCACAAGTCCAGTGTGCTGTCCGCTCGGCCGACCGGCTCCCTAGGAAGCTTTGTGTAGAATGCTAGGAAGCTTTGTGTAGCTGAGTAAGTTTGGGTAATTAGACGGACCCTTTTTGTGTTTAGTTAGTTTCAGTGAGCCACCATATGGCCCCTCCAGAAAACCTGTATTGAAAGTAATGAAACACCTCTTTCTGGTTAGACCTCAATGGCTCCATGGTCCCTCACCTCTCTTCCAGGTGTCGGTTGATGGTCTTAGGCTTTGGACTGATCAGTGTTGACAGTGGAGCCAGAAGCTTCCAGTAATGCTGCAACCAGGTGGCATCCAGCTGTAACTAATGGAGGTTCAAACTACAGGGTGGATCATTTGTAGAGTTATTTGCCGCTTCATTTCTTCTTAATCTGTGAACCTTGCAGTCGTTTGTTTTGCTTCACTTATTTTCTGGATGTTTCCTTAGTGAAAGTGATCACAAAAATTCTGCTGCTCCCTGTGCCTCTGAATGGGCCAAGTTCTGGCTCTAGTCTCAGGCAGACTATAAGGACTCCTAGGGCTGATGTGACTCGTATACGTTCAGTTACCTCAGTGCATCTAGCTTCAAGGAACCTACCAGAAAGAGGAGTTTCATTACATTCAACTGTGTATTTTTATAGTTTATTTTATTTTATTATTATTTATTTATTTTTTTTATTTTTTTTATTTATATATATACAAGAAGGTACATTGGGGTTGTGAGAATACATTGGATAGTACAGTATTTACATTCTTGTAAAGCCACTAGTACGCACAGCGTTTCGGGCAGGTCCTTAATCTAGCAGATAATTTTAAGTAGGTAATTTCAATCAGAATTGATGAATGATAAAGATACATTACAAGAGAAAAATGAGATGAGAGAGATAAGTAGGTATATTAAAGCACATTGTTATATTAAAGCTCTGATTAATTACATTGACAGCTTGATTAGTAATTTAAACAAGGTTAATAGACACCATACAGCAGATTGACAGCACATATAAGAAGTTCTAATAACACACATAAGTTCTTCATAAATTTGAAATGCGAAGTGTCTTGGCTTGGGATGGATGGAGTACATAGGCATGCTGTCTGGCTACTTCAAAGTCCAGTGAGGTTAGGTTGACATTTGAGACGAGTTGGGGTTAGGGTTATGTTCACAAAAAATTCTTTTGGGTTGTTAGTCTTCAGTGTGTTTAGGGGCCGATTGAAAAGTCTTGCTGTGAACTTGGTATTTCATTCATCTCTGTTATTAGTGAAAATACAGTCCCTTTTCTTAGAACCCAATATGGCTCTTTGCTGGATTTTATATGATTATTGCATCTTCAGTTAAATAGCATCTGCTGTTTTTCTCTTCATATCTTTCCTTGTCAAGAAGTAGAATATTATAGTATTTCTATTTTTTTCTTGCCTATAACGATAATACTATTGTTGTTACAATGTGCAACTTTTCTTATTTTTTCTTAACAGTATGTTACTTAAGCATATCATTCCTCCGTGGCGCAGTGCTAAAATGCTTGCCCTGCGCTTCGTTACTGATTTGGCGTGGGTTTGTATCCTGGTCGGAGAGGATTGACTAGGTGCCAATCCTTAACTGTAGGCCTCTGTTCACCCATCAGTGAAAGGGTATCTGGTTGTTAAACGATTTGGCTGGTCATATTCCAGGGAAAGTTAAGATTGAAGACCTGCTCAAAATGCAATGTACGTTAGTGGCTTTACAAGAATGTAAGAACTCTTGTACAGGTATATATAAATATAGTAAAATAAAATAAAGTATCTAGTGCTCCTGTTTCTTTTCTTTCAATGCACTGTCTTATGTTTTTATTATTTGGCAGTTTTCCCAGCAGATTTCTGTGAGGCCATGGTTTATTTCTTTCCAGTTAATAAATTTAATATTGAAATTTAATCTGCTGAATTCTTAACTTAGATTTAAGGACCTTAAGGCTGCAAAAGATGAGTTTTCCTTGTTGGGGAGGCCACTTATAAAATTGACTTAGCTCATCATACACATTTAGATACCTTGTATGTTGGCAATTACAAATGATGTTATCATGTCTGTGGTACTGCAAGAAATTTTTTTGTTTTAACATCTGTGGCTCTGGTGGGGTTGCCTCTGTGTTTGTATCCTCTCTAGCATTTGACTTTTTTTTTTTTTTTTTTTTTTTTTTTTTGCAGGGATATTCCTGCACAGGCCCTAAGCCTCTGGCTTGCCCATAAAGTGTTGCTTGTTTCTGTTTTACCTACGCGGAGTATGAGTATTTATGACTCGTATGGTTGCTTCAAAAAGATTTTGCCCCGTGTTTTAAGACTTTCGTGTATTGGGCAAGCAAGCGCGCGCGCCCCAAGGTGGGCCGGGCATTCCAAGGGAGCGCGCAGTACTGAAAAGTGTTGTACTCTTTTCAATTTTGTCACCTCAATTCTCATCCTAGGTTTTTCATTTTGGTATCAATATGTTTGCAATAGAATTCCCTACAGGAATACTGTATATGCGTATAAAGTTCAAACGCTCGGCGTACCACCCGCAACAAACCGAGAAATTGGTCGCGCATTACCCGTGAGCTCGCAAGAGCAATAAAATGCGAATGCTCTTTTCACTTTGGTCACCTCAATTCTCGTCCTAGGTCTTTCACTTGGGTATCAATGTGTTCGCAATAGAATTCCCTACAGGAGTACTGTATATGCATATAATGTCCAAAACTGCGGTACACTCCACCCGCAGCCAAGCCAAAAGCAGGCCATGTGTTACCCGTGAGCGTATACCCATTGTCCCACCCACTACACACTCATATCCAGCTTACAAATGCCTCCTGGGTCGCGCTGCCTCAGTGCCACATGGCCCATCACAGAAATGGGAAGACGTTGGCACCAATTTTAAAACCATCCCCCCCCCCCAAATTGTATGAAAACCTGAATTTTAGCAAATTTTTAATTTTTGACGCCATACTACGTCATTCCCGCACATTCATATAATAAATTTGTGACACCATACTGCGTCATCCCCGTCGAAAGTATTAACAACTTCTTTTGCTCTGTTGAATCTAAGTTGAAATCTTAATGGGTTTGTAATGGTGCACTGTGTTAGATAATGTTTCAGTGGTCTGTCGGGCATTTCTGCACAGTGCTGACATTTCCTCTCATCTTTCGGAACCTGTAAGCCTATTTCCCATGCAACGACAGAGTTAGTGGTAGTCTTGATATGTCGAACCTTCTTTTTTCTTCTCTTCCTCTTGTTGTGTAATATAACTTTTATGTAATTACAGTACCTAAGTGCAGTTACAGGATGAGAGGTATGCTTGTGGTGTCCCATCTTCCCAGCACTTGTCATGTAACTCTGAAATTACTGTACCGATGTTTTTGGCCTCCCCCACCACCTCACTTGTTCCAACCGTCTACCACTCTCTAATGGTACCACAACCGTCTACCAAACTTTCTAATGTTTTTCCGGCACCTTTGTTTCCTTAGCTTGAATCTGTACTCACCTAATAGGGAGTTGAGCTCTGGCTCTTTGGTCCCGCCTGTGTCCTCTTGTTCGTGGTGTTGCTGGTTTCAGGAATTCTTCCTTATGAATATGGTTGATTCCTGTTAGAATTTTGTATGTGGTGATCATATCACTTCTTCTATCTTCTAGTTTTGGCATGTTTAATGTCTATAGTCTCCTCGTAGCTCTTGTTTTTCAGTTCCGGAAGCCATTTTGTAGCATGCCGTTGCACCTTTTCCCATTTCTTTATGTGCTTCTTGAGATTTGGTCACCATACAACTGCTGCATATTCCAGTTCTGGTCTCATAAAAGTCATGAACAGTTTCTTTAGTATTTCACCATCCATATAATTAAAAGCAAGTCTGAAGTTGGAAAGCGACGCATACGCTCCTCTCACAATGTTCTTTGTGTGTTCCTCTGGCGACAGCTTACTTTCTAAACCCACCCCTAGATCTTGTTTTTTATTGGAGTTCTGTAATTTCTTTCCATAATTTGCAAGTTGTTGTGTGGTCTATTTTCTCCATGTGTTGTGTATTTAAATACTTTGGTCTGAATGGCCAGGTAAATCTTTATTATTTAGCACTGAATAGTATGTCTAGGAAACTGTACTTTGAAGTACTGTATCAGAAATGTTACGAATGTTGATGAGGTTTGAATTTTGTGTTGGGTATGGCTAGAAGTGTTTGTGTGGTGGTAGTGGAGTGGGTTTACTTGAATGGTTGTGGGGGATGAGGTTATGGCTCTAGCTCTGTGCCCAGTGTGAGTCTCGGTATGTTTTTGTTGGGGGCCAGTGTATTGTAGGACGTCTCAAGGTTGGGCTGGTCAGGTTTTTTTTTTTTAAGAGCTGAGATGAGGGAGGGTAAGGTTCATACAGGATGGGGGGGATAGTGGTAGGGGAAGAAAAAGCCATGTGGTGCAGCCGTTAATGTTGGTTCAGGTTGGAGCTGAACCTAATTTTCCATCAGTATTACCTTACCTTTTGAGTGGCGACAAGGGGTAGATGTTTGAAGCAGCACTGTATGGATGCTAGTTTATTCAGTTACTTTATGCTCGCCCATTCCATTAACAGCCAAGTTTACAAGCTAGGAACCTTGAGAAATAGACGAGGCACACTGGAGGAAGGAATAACTGGCAGGATTCTAGTATCTGTTGGGCCGTGGGCATGTTGATTGCATAAACAGCATGGCTGCTGCTTTGATATACATTTGGCTTCCATAATTGCTTGGAGTATGTCTGTTTATTAGTGTGGGTGGAAGGTTTGTTGAACTCTGCCTGTGTAGATGGCTCATACTGTACCAATATACAACCTGACAGTTGTAGTCATATGGTTTTCCTGTACATCTAAGCTATTTTGGCTTGTGAGTTTAATGCAAATTAGATATTAATGGTGATAGAGGTGGGAGCTCATCTTGCTCAGTAGATCACAAATACACACTTCAATATTGTTATTGGTTATTTAGCTTCCCTACAGGTTATTGCATATTTTGTAGTTATTATGTGCTGTATCTTTACCTACAATTTGGTATACAGTGTATGTATGAATATTTGTGATGCATATATAAATTTATGTATGGTATGTGTTTGTTAAGTACATATACTGTATAATATATGCATATATTTGTGTAATTACCCAGGTGTAGTTACAAATGAGAGCTTTGCTTGTGGGGTCCCATCATTCCTATAATGTGTCTTTTCCATATGACTGAAACTGATGGTTTTCGTTCCAGACCTTCTTGCTTAAATTGTACCAATTGATATCTCTGTTTGCAAATGAGAACTTTTGTACACCATTTGGACACCTTTGCTTTGTAAGCTTGAGTTTGTGACTTCTTATTTAACGCATTGTAAGGTTTTAAAAATTCCTCTATCAACTTTGTCGACTCCTACTGTAAGTAAGTGTGTGTGTGTGTTTAAGTTGTATGATTATAGTCTGTTAAAGAAATGGAATTTGTGACACTATTGGTGCCATAGTAGAATTAGGACACACTAAAACACAAACATGCTATGGTAATGCAGATGTGTTCTTGGGTGTTTTAAGTAGACAGAGCCTATGCTAGTATAAGTGCATTTTAAAGTAGATATTCATTCTCTATTATCTTGCTGGTATTAACAGGTGGATGTATGAAAATTGTAACTAAAGGTATACCTTTATTTTCAAATTAGTAATTGGAATTGCAATTTTGTTACCATTATCTTGTTATTTCAGGTAAGTGACCACAACAGTGAGTGGCTTGGACTTACGAGGAAAACAATACCAGTACTATACTGTATTGGTACAGGGTTCTCATGGACCCTGGCAAATAAAGGTAGGTAAGCTACTAGAATTTCTGTAAAGGTGTAGCATACATGGTGAGATTCAGGAGCTCTTCTACTCTCTGAGCCCGACCTGGGGCCAGGCTCGAATATAGAAGATATGTAGGGGAAATCAAAACCTGGATGCTCATGATTAAAAAGGGAACTGCAAGGTGCATTTTGAAATGCCCTGCTTGTTGCATTTTCAAAATAATACTGACCATCCTTTATATCCTGCCATTGTCTGTTCTACTCTCTATTCCCACTGCCAGTTGTGCATCCAGCTACTGCCATTACCCCTTCATTGTTTTCCCATTATCATTGTTTTCCCATTATTCCCTATCCAACTGGTCACCCATCTAACTACTGTCCTTAAAACCCTTACACTTTAGTCCCCTATTACTCCCCCCCCTACCAGTCTCCCATCTGCCTTGGCTATTACTACCCTTACCCATTGTTCACTTTACCTTTCCTCCAGTCACCAGTCCATCTGTTCTTACTTTTCCTTCAGTCACCCTTAGCTTGAGCTTGAGCTTATCTTTTTGTGTATATTTTACCTCTAAACTTATTTCAATTTCAATTCAATTTCCAGTCACCAATTCGTCTGATTTTTCCTGTATTTATCATCTATCTACCTATCCTCCTTCCTACTGGTCACCCATCCTCCTCCCATCCTTCATATTGGTCACCCATCCTCTGTCATTCAAACTGCTCACCCGTCCACCTTCTCTTCTACCCACTTACCCCTTGGTGAAGTCAGTCTGTGGCATCTATAATAATATGCTACATCTAAAATAATCTGCGGCATCTAAAATAATCTATGGCATCTAAAATAATCTATGGCATCAAAAATAATCTGTGGCATCTAAAATAATATTCTATATCTAAAATAATTTGTGGCATCTAAAATTATCTGCGGCATCTACAATACATTTGCAGCATCTAAAATAAATTTGAGGCATCTGAAATAATATCCTGGCATCAAATTAAAATTTGTGACATCTGAAATAAGTGCAGCATCTAAATAAATCCACTGCATTTAAAATGAATCCACTGTTTTTTAAAACAATGGCATCTAAAATCATTCCATTGCATATAAAATGATTCCCTTGTATCTAAAATTATTCCACTCCATCTAAAATCATTCCCCTCCATCTAAAATCATTCCTTGCATCTAAAATGAATGGAAAATCTGCCAAATAATATACAGTACAGGTATATCAGAGAATTCTACGACGTAGTCTAAATGAATAGTCACATACCAATGATCTTTTAAGGCTCTGTGACATTTGTTTTTAACCAGCAAATAATAGAACTGGATAGGGAAAGACCCTGATCCTTACTTTCACAAATAATGATGAATTGATAACAAACATAATTACAAATACATATTACGCAGATCGCAGCCTAATCAAGAATTTAGATAAGCTATTACAATGCAACTTGTCTCAAATCCACGAGGAGGAGAATTTAGTGAATTTAATGTTGATAATATGCAAGGAATTAATAAACCAATGCAGAAATAAACTGGGCAGAACAGCCGAATAATGCAAATCTAAGTTAGGGGTCTCTAGAAGGTATACATAGGGAGACTAGACATATGTTCACTTCATATACCACTAAGTAAAAGAAGAAAATATACAGATTGGAACAAGTTTGGCACACTATAGATGAAGAAAACAAATTGCAGAACTACTCAAAATCTACACACACTCCCAACTCCCCAGAAAGACAAGGCAATGTAGAGAAATAAAAGTTATTGAGTTTAAGCTGCAAGGATGGTATGAAACCCAGGATAGAGCAAAAAAGCCATTGGTGAAATTGATAGACACCCAAAATATGTCTTGTATACAAGGTCCAGACCAAAAAAACTCGCCTAGTATTGTAATTACCCAAGTGTAATTACCTAAGTGTAGTTACAGGATGAGAGCTACGCTCGTGGTGTCCCGTCTTCCCAGCACTCTTTGTCATATAACGCTTTGAAACTACTGACGGTCTTGGCCTCCATCACCTTCTCACTTAACTTGTTCCAACCGTCTACCACTCTATTTGCGAAGGTGAATTTTCTTATATTTCTTCGGCATCTGTGTTTAGGTAGTTTAAATCTATGACCTCTTGTTCTTGAAGTGCCAGGTCTCAGGAAATCTTCCCTGTCGATTTTTATCAATTCCTGTTACTATTTTGTATGTAGTGATCATATCACCTCTTTTTCTTCTGTCTTCTAGTTTTGGCATGTTTAATGCTTCTAACCTCTCCTCGTAGCTCTTACCCTTCAGTTCTGGGAGCCACTTAGTAGCATGTCTTTGCACCTTTTCCAGTTTGTTGATGTGCTTCTTAAGATATGGGCACCACACAACAGCTGCATATTCTAGCTTTGGCCTAACAAAAGTCATGAACAATTTCTTTAGTATATTGCCATCCATATATTTAAATGCAATTCTGAAGTTAGAAAGCATAGCATAGGCTCCTTGCACAATATTCTTTATGTGGTCCTCCGGTGATAGTTTTCTATCTAGAACCACCCCTAGATCTCTTTCTTTATCAGAATTCTTTAAAGATTTCTCACATAATATATAGGTTGTGTGGGGTCTATGTTCTCCTATTCCACATTCCATAACATGACATTTATTAACATTAAATTCCATTTGCCAAGTGGTGCTCCATCTACTTATTTTGTCCAGGTCTTCTTGAAGGGCATGACAATCATCTAAATTTCTTATCCTTCCTATTATCTTAGCATCATCAGCAAACATGTTCATATAATTCTGTATACCAACTGGTAGATCATTTATGTACACAATAAACATCACTGGTGCAAGAACTGAACCCTGTGGTACTCCACTTGTGACATTTCTCCATTCCGATACATTGCCTCTGATTACTGCCCTCATTTTTCTATCAGTCAGAAAATTTTTCATCCATGATAGAAGCTTACCTGTCACCCCTCCAATATTTTCCAGTTTCCAGAACAACCTCTTATGTGGAACTCTGTTGAAAGCCTTTTTTAGGTCCAGATAGATGCAGTCAACCCAACCATCTCTTTCCTGTAATATCTCTGTGGCTCGATCATAGAAACTGAGTAAATTCGATACACAGGATCTTCCAGATCGAAAACCATACTGTCTGTCTGATATTATATCATTTCTCTCTAGGTGTTCTACCCATTTAGTTTTGATTAGTTTTTCCAATACTTTCACTATTACACTTGTCAATGATACAGGTCTATAATTGAGGGGGTCTTCCCTGCTGCCACTTTTGTAGATTGGAACTATGTTAGCCTGTTTCCACACGTACACAGGGATGCCTGAAAGATCAGGTGAAGTGGAATGCTGAGCTCAGATGCACATTCTCTCAGAACCCATGGTGAACGCCATCTGGGCCAGCTGCTTTGTTCTTACCGAGCTCCTTGAGCATTTTTTCCACTTCGTCTCTAGACACCTCTATGTGCTCTATGTTGTTCTCTGGAATTCTTATTGTATCTGGTTCCCTAAAGATTTCATTTTGTACAAACACACTTTGGAACTTTTCGTTTAGTGTTTCACACATTTCCTTTTCATTTTCCGTGAATCTATTTCCCATTTTCAACCTCTGAATATTATCCTTTACCTGCAATTTGTTGTTTATGAATTTATAGAATAGACCTGGTTCTGTTTTACATTTGTCTGCAATCCCTTTTTCAAAATTTCTTTCTGCGTCTCTCCTCACTGCCGTGTAGTTGTTTCTCGCATCTTTGTATCGCTGGTATGTTTGGGGGTTCGGCCTCTTCCTGTATTGATTCCATTCTTGTGTCTTTTGGTCTCTAGCCCTCTCGCAATTTCTATTGAACCAATCCTGTTTCCTAGTTCTGCATCTCTGTTTTGGTATAAATTTTTTTGTGCCTTTATCATATATTTCACAAAACTTGACATACATCTCATTCACTTCCTTACCTAGCATCAAGTCTGTCCAATTATACTCACTAAAAAAATTTCTAAGGTCACCATAATGTCCTCTCCTGAAGTCTGGTTTTTCAACTGCTTCAACCTCCTTATTTTCTTCCAGCTTATAACGCATTGCATACTTTATAAAAACCCCTTGCATAAGGCGGATGGATCAGTCACTAATCAAAACAAAGAAATGAGTGAAATACTGAAGACACAGTATGAGTGTTTTCAGTGAATCCCTGAACACACTGAAGACAAATAACTCAAAGAAATTCTTGATGAATGTGACACCAATTTTGACTCACATCTCACACTAACCTAACTGGAATGTGAAACAGCCATAGACAGATGCCCATACACTGGGGCCCAGACTCACATTCCTGGAATTTTATATTCAAGAATTGCAAAAAAAAAAGACTTACAAACCATGAACATCGTTTGGAGACCTGCATCTGGATACTGGTTACCTTACCTGTGGTGGTTCCAAGGATCTTCCTGGCACAGTCACTGACCAGGCCTCCTGGTTGGGGGTCTGGTCAACCAGGTTTTTAGAGGAAACTGCTCACAATCTGACATAAGTCACAGCCCAATTGTTCAGGTATCCTTTGGAGGTGTTTATCAAGTTCTCTTTCGAACACAACGAGAGGTCAGCTAGTTGTGCTCTTATGTTTCGAGGGAGAGTTGAAAATATTTGGCCTCTTGATGTTGATGAAATTCTCTTGGCATACCATTTGCACCACAGCTTTTCAACGGGGTTATTTTGCACTTCCTGCCATATCTCCTGGCCCTCACGGGACGTTATTTTTCCTGTGTAGATTTAAAACCAGTCTTTCTAATATTTTAAGTGTAAATTATTATATATTTTCCCCTTTCCTGTGCTCTAGGGCTGGCAAGTCAAACACGCGGCCTTTTGCGAGCACACTTTGCTGCCGCACAAAGGATACTGTAATTTGTTATATAATAATAAACTATATAAATATATAATATATAATAATAAAATAATAGTGTTATAAACACTATTCTGCTATAATTGTTATTAAATGACTTCAATTAGTTGTTGTGTGTGGCCCTCATGTTAGCATAAATGTGACCCAATGGCTCTCAAGGGACCCTCAGTTTGACATGCCTGGTCTAGGGAATACAGATTTAAAAATTTTAAGCAGTCCCAATAATCTAGATGTTTTATCATGTTGATTCTGGCAGTATAAGATCTTTGCATGGTCTCGAGGTCAGCAATTTCTCCAGCTTTGAAAAGCAACGCTTGACCAGGTTTGAGGTCAAGCCTGGCCTCGGGCCGGGCTTGGGGAGTAGAACAACTCCCTGAACCCCCATCAAGAATGTATCAAGTAGGTATCAACAATTATTGTGCAAAAATATTTCACCCTGGAGAGTACAGTACAGTATATACTAGTGTCTTAAAAAGGTATCATTATTAGTCTAGCATCTCTTGTTTGAAAGGGTCTTGTTATCCAACCTGTCATTTTTCTTGTTGTGACTTTCATGGTACTAGAAGTCCTAGGTATGTATTTTATTTGGCATATACTGTACTGTGATAGACTTGGTTACATGCATGGTGGAAGTGTGAGGTTTGTGATGGGGTGGAGTCTAGCCAAGTGTGCTGGGTTGGCTCGGGGAGGCAGTGGTAAGTGTATTTTCAAAATCTGGTTACCATTCTCTCTCTCTCTCTCTCTGATGCAATGAACATGAGTGGTGGACCCTGGAGGAGTGGAGTATGGCATATCCTGGCGGTAATAATGCTGCTTGTTAGCTGTGAGAGAAGGAGTGTGTGGCATAGATGGAAGACCTGGTTATCGTGTTACACAAATTAGTGACCTCTCACAGATGAAGAGGGTGGAGAGTGACAGGGAAGAGAAGATGTCATAATATATAAGAATTTATTTTGCATGACAGCCTTTCATACAAAAGGGGATAGTGTTGTTGCATGGTGTTACAGTAGGTAAACATGTACTATGTTGTGATTGGCAAGGAATTCCACAGATGTTCAAAGCCACCCATTCAAGTATGCAACATTAAATTTAGTGTCAGAACACACTGATATAAATGAGAGTTGACTCAGGGTAGAGGCACTACGAGTACGTGGAAGAACGTGTCGAAGCGTTCCTCGGGCGATGCCAAATTCCACCAAAGCTGCCACCTTACCAACAAGTTGGGCTCTCTCGAACTCTGGCAGTCTCTTGTGAGCCCGGGCTTTTTGCTTTCTCCCCACTTCACACCTGTCTTTCCCCTCACCCCACTCTTGCCAGTGAAAGTCGAGAAGACTTCTTATTTGTTTTGGCACCCTCGGCCATCTTTTGTTTCACTGGTATTTTATCATTGCCACTGATGCCTTAAGGCTTGGCATGTTTTGTATCTTAATTTTTCATCGACTATTCTGGGGGTGTATCTAGATAATCTAGATATCAACTCAACAGATTGGCTCCCAACTTGAAACATAATGCACCTCCAAGGTTTTTGGGTGTCAGAACCCCCTCCCCTGGTAGCAGAGTTGTTCAATGACGGGAAAGGGTCTCTAACTGGACTCAAAAGATTGACATTTACCTCAACTTGAGCACGTATTGATTATATTACTGCGCTATGATGTTATGAGAACATTCCATTGGCCAGCATCTGGTGTGGTGCACATGCCTTGGCATCATTCTGTGTACTTCTGCATTATAGCCCATTGGTGACACATTACCATTTTTTTATAGAAAAGTTAGTTATTGATGGTGTTGTTTTTAATATTACTAGAGTGGATTGACTGGGTATGTGGGGGGGGGGCGAGTGTGTGTGTGTGGGGCTGGGTGTGTGCTGGGTGGTGGAGGTGCACTGGAGACTGAGGGATCCAATTGAATGTGAGCATTTAGATGAGTGTGGCTGCTCGAGCACATACACAACATGATGGAGTCTTGTGCCACACTAACCTAACCTACTCCTTCCCTCCCTTCATCTCTTCTGCCCGACTCCACCACAGCTGTTACTACTGTCATAACTACCACCACAGCTGTCACTACCATCATAACTACCACCACAGCTGTCACTACCATCATAACTACCACCACAGCTGTAACTACCATCATAACTACCACCACAGCTGTCACTACCATCATAACTACCACCACAGCTGTCACTACCATCATAACTACCACCACAGCTGTCACTACCATCATAACTACCACCACAGCTGTCACTACCATCATAACTACCACCACAGCTGTCACTACCATCATAACTACCACCACAGCTGTCACTACCATCATAACTACCACCACAGCTGTCACTACCATCATAACTACCACCACAGCTGTCACTACCATCATAACTACCACCACAGCTGTCACTACCATCATAACTACCACCACAGCTGTCACTACCATCATAACTACCACCACAGCTGTCACTACCATCATAACTACCACCACAGCTGTCACTACCATCATAACTACCACCACAGCTGTCACTACCATCATAACTACCACCACAGCTGTCACTACCGTCATAACTACCACCACAGCTGTCACTACCGTCATAACTACCACCACAGCTGTCACTACCGTCATAACTACCACCACAGCTGTCACTACCGTCATAACTACCACCACAGCTGTCACTATTGTATTACTTGAAGGATGCAGGAGAATGTATTACTTGAAGGATGCAGGAGAATGTATTACTTGAAGGATGCAGGAGAATGTATTACTTGAAGGATGCAGGAGAATGTATTACTTGAAGGATGCAGGAGAATGTATTACTTGAAGGATGCAGGAGAATGTATTACTTGAAGGATGCAGGAGAATGTATTACTTGAAGGATGCAGGAGAATGTATTACTTGAAGCATGCAGCATGTATATCCTGGAGCTGCTTCCTCTCTGTGTTTCCTGTAATGTCCATGTTACTTTGTCTCTCACTTGGGGAGGTCCTGTCCTCTACCTCGGAAGATGTTCAGGTTCTAGTTTAAATGCTTATTATTAGCTTTTGTTTAGTACCTCGCATGTTTCCTTATTATTTTACATTTCCTTTCTGATCTGACCGAATTATTTTCTTGTTCGATCATTTTCTCGTATAGCCTTGAATGCTATTAGTATCTTCTTGTGTTGCTTCTCTGTTTTTTCTGGTCCTCACAAATGCGTCTTGTGAAGCAAAGACAAAGAATCGCTAAACAACTTGAGAGTCGCACCCTATCTCAAGAACGGCGGAGAAGGCTAGGCAGAAAAAAATAGAAACCATTGAACTAAAGCTACATGAATCATGTAAAATCCAGGAGAGGCAAAGTGAACAAATGTGACACACACAGAGATCACACTAACGTGATACATCAAATGAACAAATCCACAAGGGCCGTGACGAGGATTCGAACCTGCGTCCGGGAGCATCCCGGATACCCTTCATTTGAACAAATGTGGATTAGTGAAAAATAAGCTGCTATAATCCACTTAATAAAACATCTAAATTATTGGGACCTATTAAAATGCTTAAATCTGTATTCTCTAGAGCGCAGGCGGGAGAGATACATAATAATTGACACATTGAAAATATTCAGAGGGGCTAGTTCCAAATATGCACACGCAACTGTAACTGTTAGTGGTTATAAATAGGAGCTGCCTCGTATGGGCCAACAGGCCTTCTGCAGTTGCCTTTGTTTTCTTATGTTAAATAGCATCACATAAACCCAGGAGGCCTAGAGAGAGTTCTGGAAGTTCTAATCCCCAAGCCCGCTGAGGCCAGGCTCGAATACCCCCGTTGAAAAGCAGAGGTGCTATAGGTGCTCTGAGAGAGAACTCTATCAACATCAGAGGCTCGAGACTTCAACACGCTTCCACTACACATAAGGGGCATAATTGGCCGACCCCCGCAGTGTTAAAGAGAGAAAGAAAATGATAAACACCACCAAATGGTACCTGATCAACCAGGCTGTGATTCATACATCAGACAGCGAGCAGCTGCGTCCAACAGACCTATAACCAAAAGGCCTGGTCTCGGACACGTTGATTCTCTTGTATCTACTCATTCTAGTCTGGGTGGTCTGTACCACACATTTTTCTGTCGTTTTCTCTCTGACGTGAGAGGAAGTTTGCTTCTGTGGTGTCTTGCTCTCCATGTAGGCCTATTGCAAAATGTAAACAACTGAAGGACGCTCAACATAACTAGGAAAGTGCACAATGTGGAAGAAGGTTGGTTTTGTGGTGATGGAGTTGAGCGGCGTCGACACACACACTCGACCTTTTTCCCGGGCTAAGGCTGGTGATAAATAATGTGGTAGGCGAGTGGTGGCAGTTGTTATCCAGGGTGGCTTTGTGTACACTACTGTGGGCAGGTATTGATCCCGGCTGTCAGTGGGTGCCGGCGCCAGGCAGATGATGATGATGACCCGTGTGTGATACCCATCCTCGGCCACAACCTGTCTTGCTCTCTCTTCATTATCACTCCACAGGGAAGGTGCAGCTCCTACTGCTCACTACCAGGGAAGGTGCAGCTCCTACTGCTCACTACCAGGGAAGGTGCAGCTCCTACTGCTCACTACCAGGGAAGGTGCAGCTCCTACTGCTCACTACCAGGGAAGGTAGTCAGCTGGATGGACCTGTGTCTTTGTCAAAATACATAAGTTGTCAAGGTAGAATGATTTATTTAGGTTAGACATAAATACGATGACCTAGGTTCAAACAAGAGGGGGGGGGAAGGGAAGGGAACTATCAAGGAGAAAGCGCCAAGCCATTAGACCATATAGCCGTGGGAAGGGGTCAGGATAAGGATTTGGGATGGAACGGGGGGAACGAATGGTGTCCAACAACTTGGACGGTCGGGGACTGAACGCCGACAAGCATGAAGCGAGACCGTCGCTCTACCGTCCAGCCCAAGTGGTTGGACAGGGGGGTACGTCCAGCCCAAGTGGTTGGACAGGGGAGGGGGGCAAGCTGACAGTCATCTTGACGTTATTCTGTATCCAAATAGTACAAGTTTGTGCAGAAAATGCCGAGTCAGGCGGGTTGTAATTGATGTGTGGGCATGTTGTCTGCTGCCAGCAACAGCCTTACCGATCAACTCTTCACCAGTAAAGCCTGGTTCTCTGCCGGAATGCGAGAGTTGAAGTTACAACTCGCAACCCGCTGTAGGTTCTAACGTCTGGAAACTACAGCGCTTCACTGACCGGCATGATATGAATTCCGTAAAATTTATATCGTCGAAAAAATTACCTCCATATTCAATGTATTTGTATGCAGTATAGTGTATGTTAAAAGCGCATTGTGAAGGCTGTTACCCCGAGGGGGTTGCCATACCTCTGGGCTTTCTCAAACAGGAATTGTTGGTGGTGTTGCGACAGGCCGTACGCCCGGGGAAGGTCTTAGTGACTGGTGTTTTACGATGCCATTCTGGATAAGGCGTCGTCGGGTGAACAGTGATGGCATTACTCGTGTTGGGTGTCAACCAGCAGGAAAATCAATAGCTGAATGTCTTAGTTGTAATGTAGAGGTGCCGAGCCAGCAGCCAGTTTTCACAAGGTTCCGGCGTGTGTACATGACATCTTTCTTAGGTACTTGTGTAGCTGTGCTTGTGCGTCTTCGCTTCTCTATCTCAACCCGAAATGGACTTGTGTGTTTGTATGTGTATGTATCTGTATGTATCAGAGACCGGGTCGCGGGGACATTGATCCTCGGGACCTGCTAATCGTAGTACCAAGGTAGGGGAGGCAAAATCCGGCAGCCGGCCAGCCAGATTGACTTGTAATCGGGTTGAAATATATTGTGTAGGATCTGATAGTTTGCAGACAGGCAGGCAAGGACACATGTTTGCAGGCAGGGAGAGACTAGTACGGAGACAGGCAGGCAAGGCAGGCAGGAAGAGAGATGGATAGGTTTGACAAGCAGGGAGGGAAAGAGGTGCATAGAGGGTAAGGGAAGGAAGATAGGCGGGCAGGGAAGAGGGATAGGTAATGAGGCAGGCAGTATGAATGACGTATCGGCGAGCATGCAGCCGGTAGGGAAAATAGTCAAACACATACACAAGCAAGCAGGCAGGCAGGCTGGGTTGCAAGAAGGCAGGCAAGCAGGCCGTGGTTTACTTAACTGCACAGTCTCCCTCCCACGCCGCTCCTCCACATGCCTGTGGCCGTCCCGCCAGGGGAAGGGCGGGGGGTTCTTGTAACACAACCACTGTAATTCTCACATGACGCTTAGTTTCTTCAGTAAAGTATGAAAAGGTTTTCGTGGGACTGTGTCGTGTCGTATTTGTCCGTCCGAGTAACGCATGAGCAATTTCCTATGTGGTGTGGTGGAGCCTTAGCGCAGAGGTTCACGGTGTAGCCACAACAGTCTGCCAAGTTTGCACTCCCAGCCGCTCATGTTCGTGGTCAAGTAATGCAGCAAACCCCACCAACACACTTGGCTCTTTTATCAGCCCCTTCTCTCGATCTACCACATGAGAAATGCAACTGTTTTGCCTTGCCATAAACGCATGAATACTACAACCATCACACCTAACCTATGCAGAGTTAAGTGAATTGCATTTGTTTACTGCGCGTAATGATTATCTTTCCACTCGTATCTCAAGTTTGTATTTAGGTTTAGCGAGGTTGTGTCGCCTCGTTCTGCAGTTTCTTTCTCACTTGGAACATTTCTCTTTGTGCACATGGTAAAATTACTATACGAAACTTGTATGTTCTTACCATGTTGCTTCTTTCTCCAATAAATCGAGGTCGTTTCCTCTAAGCTAAATCCCCTCGGGTTAAGAACGAGTCGTGTCATGTACATGTAAACCCTTTGTAAATGTGTTTCGTGATTTATTGGTTTATGGGCTCCATGCAGGGGCAGCATACTTCACCTTATCTTGAGTTGGTCGGTCCGGGAACCTCTTCTCATCACGTCTAGGCACCGAGTGACTGCCGACCAATTCTAGGCTGGACTCTGATGTGAAACATCCTCGGCCACGTGACGTAATGCGTCATCTTGACGTTAGTACAGTGCCAGGCTCCATATTGTTTTAGTAGTGTAAAATACAGAAATGTAAACAGCCTGATGAATACATTACGTAAACTGATGCATCCACGCTAGAACTAAATGTTCATAAGAGTGTTCATTCCTGGTTATGAGGGTCATTCTGGCTTCTCAAATGATACTCGAGGTAAATAAACATAGAGATACCAAATCCATGTTTATAGTTAACATTTTCCACGTTCTCGATAGATTCGCAATTGGTCCAGTGTTCTTGAAACTTAACAAATACCATCCTCAACCCATGTTGTGTTTAAAATGTTACATAACATTACATGCATGGGTAAATTATGTTGACCAGATCACACACTAGAAGGTGAAGGGACGACGACGTTTCGGTCCGTCCTGGACCATTCTCAAGTCGATTGTGATGAGGAAAGGTAATAAATAGGCAAGAGAGAGGTGAGGAGAAGCAAGGCAAAAGGTACGAAAAGGTAAGGTGTAATAAAGACGAAAGGGACGAAACGTCGTCGTCATCCCTTCACCTTCTAGTGTGTGGTCTGGTCAACATTACATGCATATAATGTTATGTAGCATTTTTGTAGCAAGATGGGGTGACACAATGTTGCAAATATACTGCTCTCTGCTGGAGCTGTAGCCAAGCAGGATACCGTATATATACTTGCAAGTCTCCCGGATACACCAGGATATATATTGCACAGATTGTGAGGGTCAACACCTATGCACGTCACGAACTTGCCTTGAATGTGAGTTAAAACTGGAAGTATTAACAATAGATACAATTTCCATGTAATTTGTGTGTAGTGTTGTATATCACTGGTCTTATCTCTGGACGTATCACTGTTATTTAGTATGTAACCCATCACAGCCTGGAATTGCTGTCTCAAATGTCCAGTCCTTCTTATTCTAAGTTATCACCTCTTTTACCCCGCTCTCATATTATTATTACTTACTATTATTATTATGTCAATACAATTACATAGTAGTCCCGAGGGAACACTGCGTTTGTTATGATTCCTGCAAGTTTGGTCCGTGAAGAATATTTACATGTGAATTATCCATGTCTCTGCAGAGTTTGCCATACGTTCGTGTACTTGATTTTAAAACTGACTTTCTTACATAGTCTCTCGCCCCATTAACGTCTTGTGTCGCGGGTGTGGTAACTAATGTGTTGAGAAAGTGAAGAGTTACCTAGACTTGGCAGCAAAAGAAGGGGACAAGAGGTGGGAGAGAAGCGAGCGAGTGTGTATTCGTAGAGATGTGCTTGCAGGCTCCAGCTAGGCTCCCAGCGCCTGGATCTGGATCATACCTGAAGAGGGTTTCCGGAGTTCTGCTCCCCGAGCCAGGCCCCGCTTGTGATTTGTATATTTCTCACATGCTGTGTGGTACTCACCTTGTTGTGCTTGCGGGGGTTAAGCTTCGGCTCTTTGGTCCTGCCTCTCAACCGTTAATCAGCTGGTGTACAGGTGGTGAGGGAGAGCGTGTTTTGGTGAGGTAGTGCGAGTGTGCCTGTGTAGTGAGGGGGGAGTGCCAGTGTGGTGGTGTATTATGAGCGGTGACGCTCTTATGGCGTGTGTCATAAGCTTGTCAGCTTGCCTGCCTGCCTGCCTGCTTGCCTTGCCAATTTGACTATCAAAACACTGCGACCACTTATGCTTGTTTAGGCAGACTCAAACCAGTATTGTTAGGTTGGGTGGTTGTAATGTTTCCATTGGTTCGTCCCCTACAACACTGTAGTGTTGGTTATGGGTGTTACTGATGGTAGTAACCCACATGTACTTGCAGGTAAGGTAATTATCGGGGGGAAGTGCTAAGCCAGTACGACTAGCGTGTTGATCACAAAGATCTCGAATGGGATGGATCGAAGGAACGATGCTCATCCACTTGAACCATCGGGGATCGAACATCGACCCGCAGGAAGCGAGGCCATCTCTGTACCGACCGTGCTTGTAGGGTAAACTCCAGCTCCTGGGCCTGTTATTTCAGACGTCAGTAACACATTGCAATGGCTGACTCCCGTCCTTCCTGCTGCTGTTAACATTGTAAGTGGAGTTAACTTCCACTACCTTCCATTCATGCTTATTCCAGATGATTACTCTTGTGCTGAACAAACTTGTGCTTGCATACCCACGGCTCACCCGAGATGGCGGTGTCTTACTGATGCTTATACAGGTCCACAGGTTCTTATACAGGTTCTCAACCTGGTTAAGGGGGGGGATTGAGACTGTTGCAATATTGATCTTTCTACAAACTACACTTGTACAGATTGTACAGAATCTGACGACATCACACTTTATTGAATTTCACAGATTAAATTCAAAATAAATCTATTTTTTGTTGTATCTGTGGAAATATTGGAATGCAGGTTTTGAGCCAGACAGTTTTGGAAAGGGTCGATGATATTCAGGTGAAAAGGTGCATGAGGTAAAAGAGGTTAAGAACCACTGTGCTAGACATTTAGTATTAAAAAGCATGACACTGCCATTTAAGAGTCTTAGGTCTATATATCTTATGGTGGTAATGTGTGTATGTTGCCAATAGGAGAAAACCCGTAGGTGCCGCGATGAGGGTTCGAACCTATGCGGGGGTGCTCCATGTATACCATTCGTTGTCTAGTCGTCTAGGGCGTGTGAGTGGGAACACCCTCCGTCCCCCGCGTAGGTTCGAACCCTCATGACGGCTCCTAGGGATTTTGTCAATGATACAGTCAGGTTAGTGTGAGTAGTGTGTGTGTGTTGCCAGCATGGTAAGGAGAAGCACAACCACGTCCGGTGGACTCAACACTGAGGCTACATACTCTAGTTTACCATCGGTATTGTACACAGTCCTCAAGGGCTCGACCAGCACAATCATCAAATTAGCTTCCCGTCAATGCCAGTTTGTATGTGTTAACTATTTGTGTTTGTGACTCGAGTACGGAGCCGTCAGCTCTAGGGCCCCGCCTGTGTGTGTTGGGGGGGGGGGGTGTCCCCTGCATGTACAGATGAACGCGTACTGGCGCGCGCGCGCACACGGGGGGGGGGAGGGAGGGGATTGTAGACCGCCTAGGGCCGTCACACCCAGCTGAAGTTCAAGGTTACGCCAGCACTCCCCACTCCCAGACACGGACACGGCCGAGGGGGGGATGGAGGGGGGGGTTGAGGGGCACTTACACCCACCTGTAATCTGTTATGGCACTTTCTCAAACCTTCTTTACATTAGTCCTACTGGACCTATTGATTGTTCCTCATGCTTGCATGTCTTTTGTTTGTGGTTTATTGTTTGTCGAGTGTGAGTAGACTGGGGTAGTTTTAACTGTGTTGAAGATCAGTTTTAAGATAGCCTCGTGGGGTAATGCTGGAGTATAAGTACATTTAACTGGTTCTTGAATCCGCTGTTAGACCCAACAAGTGTATAATAAATGTTATGAGCGAAGGTAGATAGTTGTACGAGCCCACGAGACTATGAAAGTTGAGGAGGTTGTGAAACAGGAACTCCACCTTTCCGCTACTCCACAACTTTTCCTACTGCTCTCCCCAAGTGGAGGAGTCTACGTCCTAACTCCTCTAGCCGGCATTTCCTTGTGTAGCTGCACTTACCGCTCCACCTTGGCCCTAAATAAGTTGTGGATATGTTAAATGTGTGTGTGTGTTAGGGTGGTGGGTGGAACAGCCAATGTGCCGCCAACTCTGGACAACATAGGTTCAGAACAGGGCGCTCCTGCCTCTCAATTCCTAGACCACTATGCCATGGCCTTTGGCGCCATGGAAGACAAGCAAAACGTTGATATAATATATAAGGATTTCGGGAAGCTTATGACATATATGACGCAATTGACTTGATAATGGTCGAGGACAGACCGAAACGTCGTCGTCCCCTCATCTTCTAGTGTGTGGCTTGGTCATCACCACGGTGTTATTGCACACAAAATGCGCTCAAACAAAATTACTGACAAGGTACTGAGATGGATCTTTAATTGCCTAATGAACAGAACCCTGAGCGTAATAGTCAACAAAATAAAATCCGAATCATCTACTGAAAAGCTCAGCCCCTCGAGGTGTACCTGCTTGCTCCGGTACTATTCCATCCTTATGTCAAAGATAAAGAAGGATACAAACTATAGTAATAGTTATACTATTACACTTGAATACAAATAATAGTTACACTTAATTAGTTGAAAAATAGTTAGTTGACTAATAGTTACACTTGAAATACAAACTAGTTTGTATTTCAAGTTGTAATAGTTTGTAAATAGTTCAAACACCCAGCACATAGGTTCATGCCCATATCCAGGCTCCTGTTGGACTTGTTCATTGATGTATCATGTTAATGTGAGTTCTCTGTGTAAACTACAATAGTGTATCGTTCTCTGCAGACAACAGTAGGATTTTTGTAAGAGTAGACAACTTAGAGGACACAGCAAATGTCCAGTCTGATGTTCATCAGGTCTGTTAATGGAACACAATGTGATGTTTAATGAAGATAAGTTCCAGCTCCTGCGCTATGAAAAAAAATTTAAATATCAAAACGGAAACCGTATATAAAACACACTCAAACCACACTATTGAGAGAAAAAGCAACATAAACATTGAGAGTAACGTCTGAAGACCATACTTTTAAAGAATACAATAAAGTTTTTTTTTTTTTTTTTTTTTTTTTTTTTTATATATATATATACAAGAGTTGTTACATTCTTGTACAGCCACTAGTACGCGTAGCGTTTCGGGCAGGTCCCTGGAATACGATCCCCGCCGCGAAGAATCGTTGTTACAACCAAGTACACATTTTACTGTTGAGTTAAACAGAGGCTACAGTTAAGGATTTGCGCCCAGTAAATCCTCCCCGGCCAGGATACGAACCCATGAATTGTCACAACTACAAGAAAAATGACACGTTAGATAAGAAGAACCTTTTGAACTAGAGATGCCATATCGATGATCATATTTTCTAAGACACCTGAAAGTATCATTGGTATGGCATCTCTTGTTTGAGAGGTTCTTGTTAACCAACCGGTCATTTTTCTTGCAGTTGTGACTGCAACTTTATTGTGTTCTTTAAAAGGAAGGTCTCCAGACATAATTACTCCAATTTTTTTATATTACTCTATCGTTCTATAGTGTGATTTGGCAACATAATATATACACGGAAGATACTGAAAGTCGAAGCTCCAAATCTGCCGAGTAAAATAACATTTGGTGGGGAAGATATGATAGGAAGTGGAGAGTCGTGATAACACAAGCACTGTCCTGTGAACTACCCTGTGGAGAGTAGTGATGACATAAGCACTGTCCTGTGAACTACCCTGTGAAGAGTAGTGATGACATAAGCACTGTCCTGTGAACTACCCTGTGAAGAGTAGTGATGACACAAGCACTGTCCTGTGAACTACCCTGTGAAGAGTAGTGATGACACAAGCATTGTCCTGTGAACTACCCTGTGAAGAGTAGTGATGACACAAGCACTGTCCTGTGAACTACCCTGTGGAGAGTAGTGATGACACAAGCATTGTCCTGTGAACTACCCTGTGAAGAGTAGTGATGACACAAGCACTGTCCTGTGAACTACCCTGTGAAGAGTAGTGATGACACAAGCATTGTCCTGTGAACTACCCTGTGAAGAGTAGTGATGACACAAGCATTGTCCTGTGAACTACCCTGTGAAGAGTAGTGATGACACAAGCACTGTCCTGTGAACTACCCTGTGAAGAGTAGTGATGACACAAGCACTGTCCTGTGAACTACCCTGTGAAGAGTAGTGATGACACAAGCATTGTCCTGTGAACTACCCTGTGAAGAGTAGTGATGACACAAGCATTGTCCTGTGAACTACCCTGTGAAGAGTAGTGATGACACAAGCACTGTCCTGTGAACTACCCTGTGAAGAGTAGTGATGACACAAGCACTGTCCTGTGAACTACCCTGTGAAGAGTAGTGATGACACAAGCACTGTCCTGTGAACTACCCTGTGAAGAGTAGTGATGACACAAGCATTGTCCTGTGAACTACCCTGTGGAGAGTAGTGATGACATAAGCACTGTCCTGTGAACTACCCTGTGGAGAGTAGTGATGACATAGGTACAGTCAGATAACACTGTATGAGTGTCAGAGGTCCACTACTGTTTAGTGCCCTCCCAACACACACACAAGAAATATTACTGTTACAATAGTAGTCGTGTCCAAAAGAATATTATACATGTTCCTGCCAGAAGTAGCAGACCAACCGGGTTGTTGTGGGTATGTGCGCCTGTCCTCAAGCAACAGCCTGTTGGATCTCTAGGTTCTGAGAGCATTTGATCGATATTTGTTGTTGTTGCCTTTGCTTTGTTACCTCGTTCGTGGAGTAGCGCAATCTGTGCTGTTTTAAGTGTGTCGAGGACAACACCAATATCTTGGCTGCGTCTCTAAATACTGTAATGTTGAGGGCATGTGAGGCTCTTTTTGGCAATTGTGGATGACTGTGAAATTCCAGCAACACCATCACCATGATCGGCACTATCACCACTATTGGTACTACCGTGATGGGCACTACAACCACCGTGATGAGTAACAAAAGCATCATCATTATCACTGATCACCATCTTCACCACCACCACTATAGGACCATCACCACCACCACAAAGGGATACAATATACTGAAGGGAATACACAAGGTGGACAAGTTACAGCCCCGCTCCTATGCCAGATAAGTCCACAACGGGCTCACCATAGCCCGTGCTACTTGAAACTTTTTGTTCGAAGTAGAAAAATATTAAACAAGAAGGTGGACCAGAACAAAGACTTTACGTCAAGAAGAAGCACGAGAGAGAACATGGCTGGAAACGGCAAACAAATGAGTCTTAAGACGCTCGTCCCCTGTACGGGTGGTTAGTAAGTTCCGGGAGCCACCTCCATCCACAATTTTAAAGCCTTAGTTGATAAAGAATTCGAAGGTAGTTATTGATAGATCAGTATCAACCACCTGCACGGCGTCTGCATCTTTACCTAAACAAGTGTGAGATTCAGGGGTCTTAGGAATGGCTCCTAATGGTTCTTAGCTTCTTAGGCTTCGTTAAGAATGGTAGTGATGGTTGTGAAACTGCCTCGTTAGGAATGGTAGTGATCGTCATAACAGTGCCTCGTTAGTAATGGTGCTGATTGTTATGACACTGCGAGCTAAGGGCATTTATCCTACATCATCAGCTCATCTGAAACCTGGCTCTGGAATCTAATTTATTTACTGAGGATATTATTAGGTAAAGTAATTATCAGGAATAGAATGGAACTATCAGAATAAAGCGCCAAGCCATTACGACTATATAGCACTTGGAAGGGGTCAGCATAAGGTTTTGGGATGGGACGGGTGCAACAATTTAGGTTCAGATAAAGGCCTTGGTAAACATTGGTTTTGGAATAGCGTTGTTAATTTATTCGTTGGTCATTACGGGTAAGATACTAAGCATGGGATCCCTGGAATGTTTCAAGCGTAGCTTAGACATGTATATGAAGATTGTTGTTGTTCCAGATTTAGCTACTCAGCACGAAGTGTCCATGTAGCACGGGCTATAGTGAGCCCGTAAGTATATGAAGAGTTTGGGCCTATATAAATAGAAGCTGTCTGGTGTGGGCTAATAGGCCTTCTGCTGTTGTTCTTATGTTATCTTTTATCTTATGTATCCTTATGTTGTTGAGACCTTGTCCCCGGACCCAGACAGGGACTAGACGTGAGCTCACGCGTAATGCCGCAAGCCGACGCCCACCGCTGTTATTTAGTGTTTTGTGGTGACATAAATTACTGTGAATGTGAGAATTGTGTTAAATATATTCTATTTATAACCCGCGCAATAATTTCAATTAATTCCTTGCAGTTGAGATCTCGCGATGTTTTTATAAAGTAATCTACATATAGTGATTATTCCGTTTATTCTCAGTTATCCTAATGCACTGATTTGCCCTGTTTTATCACATTAATTATCCTTTAGTTTCTCATTACTTCAATCGCCCCCCTTGCTCCTTTCCCGGTTAGATTAACTGTTAGGCTTGTGCTTTGCACGCAGGCGCCAGGAACACACAGTATTCTCCGCGCTCTCGTGATGTGTGACCTTTAATATTTGTGGTGTTTGAGTTTAGTTTATTTGTGGGCTTTGGTAAGTGCAACAATTCAAGAGACTGTCATTTGTGTTGTAGTGTCACCTTTCCACATGTCTTTGATCAAATACTGGTTTTGTATTTCCCGGAGTGTGTGACATATATTTAGATATGATATAACACAGGTGTTATACCACAGGTGTTG
Organism: Procambarus clarkii; assembly: GCF_040958095.1. NCBI lineage: Eukaryota > Metazoa > Arthropoda > Malacostraca > Decapoda > Cambaridae > Procambarus > Procambarus clarkii. The sequence goes on from NC_091187.1 coordinate 20,259,536, forward strand.
GTAAGACAGGTGTTTGACTTGCTCAGTCAGGTGTAGCGTACGTGCTTGTGTATATTTGTGCCGTATTTCCATATGTCAACGTTAATATCTGTAATACTATGTTAAAACCGTACATGCACCGAAATAGTTTGCTCTGCTCTCATCAAAATATAAGAACAGATCATAATGAAAGTACAGTGACGACGTTTCGGTTCTTTATGGACCCATGTAAAGCTGTTACTTGATAAGGGTTCCTGACGGACCGAAACTGTTTCGTGCATGGGTTAAATTATTTGTTTTCAGTGGCCAAATTGTCACGTATTCCCTGCATGCCGGGATAATTACAAATGCTCAGAGTACCTATATTGTGGTGGTTCCGAGGATAGACATCCCCTCGACTCGGTCTCTGACCAAGTCTTCTGGTTGGACGCGGCTGCTCGCAGCCTGATTTATGAATCGAGTTCTCATTTGAACATCGTGAGAGGCCAGCCAGGTATGCCCCTTGTGTGTAGCGGGAGTGTTGAAAAGTCTTGGGTCCTTGGTGTTAATGGTTCTCTCTCGGCGTACCTATTGCACCTCTACATTTCAATGGGGCTATTTTGCACATCCTGCCATGCCTACTGGTTTTGTGTGATGTTATTTATGTGCGCAGATTTGGGACCAGCCCCTCAAATATTTTCCACGAGTAGATGTTCACGTATCTCTCGCCTGTGTTCTAGAAAATACAGATTTAGAACTTATAATCGGTCCCAATAATTTAGATATTTTATAAAATAGATTCTAGTTGTAAAGAATCATTGCACGGTCTCCAGGTCAGCAATTTCTCCGGTCCTGAATTGGTCCTGAGTGTGCAAGAATATTCCACCCTAGAGAGCACTAGTGTCTTGAAAAGTACTATCATTGGTATTGCAGCCCTTGTTTGAAAGGTTCTTGTTATCCAATCTGTCATTTTTCTTGCAGTTGTGACAGCTACGTTGTGTTCTTTAATGTGTAAGATCTTCCGACATGATTACTCCTAGGTCCCATACATTGCTTACAACATAAAATCTTTTCTACAACCTCCTGTATTGAGTTTCTACACGCATCCTATACACTGCTGTCATTTGCGCTCTTGCTACTAGCAAGGGTGTATTGCAGAGGGTTGACGGGGGGGGGGGTGTTGTTGGGAGCGCGAAATTGCACAAATTGCAGCAGCATAGTAGTCGGCGGCGTTATTATTGCATTTGGCGTGTTGTGGTGGCGTGATGGAGAGAGGTAAGGGAGGCAGTGTTTGGTGGTGCACAATTTGCACGACTCGGCCAACGCTTGAGTTGATGCAACTGAACATAAACTAACAACAACGATGCAGAAGAGAGCACTGTTAAAGACACGCTTCACCTCTTAAAGGCTATAAATATAATTCATTTTTTTTGGTCTCACGTTGCGTGTCCCAGATGTCCGTAGTCTTCCACTGATGAAACCTGCTTATTGACTGACCCGTGTCGGTGAAAGGTCTGTTACCTCTCCCCCCCCCCATCCATCCGCCCCCCCCTCTCACCACATGTATTTATTTCATCTTCAGCACCACTATTTTAAGTGTTATTTCCCCTTCCCACTATTTGCTGGTGTTCTGTGTCGGTATAATGTTATACACTCTTCCTATTAGTTGTATTTTGATTATTTTTTGTGTTAATGATACTTATTTAACAAAAAAGAAGCGTATGTACGCTTCTGTTTTAAGGAGTCAAACGCACTCATGTTCATGTTAATATTTCAGGTTGATGAGGCCACTCATTCTTTGGTGTGGGGTTGACAATATTTTTAGGAGTCACGTCTACATAATCCTGGCTAGTGGGTTAAGAGCTGGGCCCTTCTGCCTCTCAATTATTGAATCACTATAATGCAGAAGACGAGTACAACTGTGATACACAATCTTCTTGGAAGTTTTCGACAGATGTGAGAAATGTGGTCTTGTAATGGCACATCAAATGTGGACGGAGTAGCTGATAAAATAGGGTAATGATGTAATTTTAACTTCATTAAACATAGAACATCAATAGTAATCCTGAACAAAGTACAATCTGGATGCATTAACATGAAAGTCCCATGTATCACTGTACTTGCTCCAGTCCTCTTCCTTATTTGTCATCCTTTGCACAGGACACTAGAAGTTTTGATAATCAACTATTGGGTACACATCAAACCCCCCAAAATGATGAACACAAAGTCTTGTAATGGGCGAAAAAAAACTTGATGTTTAACGAAGACATGTTCCACCTGGGCTGTGGTGTAAATGAAGAAATGTAAACTGGAATCTCATGCGAAACGCCGTCAAGCACTATAGAGTTAAATAAAGTAATTGTCGCAGCGACAAGAAAAATGGTTGGACAAGAATCTTTAAAATAGGAAATGCCTAAGTTATAGTGGTACAGTGTATGACATTCTCTTGAGTGGAAAACCTTTGTATATTAACTGCTTCAAAGCTGAAGTTGTTGATCTAGAGAACGCACAAAGAACATATACTGTCCGCAACCATTAATTGAAATTCCAAGTTGTACCCCCTAGAGCGCAGGCGAGCTTATTTATCATAATTTACATCAGGACAGTAGGAGACAGGTTTAAAATGTCAGGGGAATGACAGTGTTAAAATTAGCCTAATTGAAAAGTCTGCAGAGGTGGGGCTGCAATAACTACCGAGACAATTTATGGGCCAAGAGTTTTCAACATCCTCCCTTTCAAAATAAGGGGTATTACCAATGGACCTCTGTGTTTTAAGATGGAACTGAATATGTTTCTCCAAAAGGTACCAGAACAAACAGGCTGTGGCTCTACGTTGGACTGCATGCATCGATGCCTATCAGGCTGGTCAACCCGACCTGTTCTTTCAACTAATGCGTCTCATTTTATCCATTACGGTCCCCCACAACGTACAAATTATAAAGTAGTGGCTCTCAGAAATTACGTTTTCTAGGCATCGGTAGGTTGAGTGGGTTTGTACGTTGTGGCAAATCAAGAGAACGGGCTCCAAATTACTGTACCCCCTTTCCCACCCAGGAAGATAAGTACAATGCTTTAAGTCAAATTGATGCTTTGGTAAGAGAGCGCACCCTTACCCAAATTATTGATGGCTCCTTACACCAGTCCTACGGTGCAGCTGGAAGGGCAGTTGTTGTGGCAGTGAGAAATGGTTCCTTCTCCTATGAGTGTGGAGCGCGTATAAATAACTGGGCTTCCACTCTTCAGAATTGGTTGCCATAATCCTTGCACTATATGAAGCGCATATATGAATCCAAAGTTGACATGTTAATTGTAAGTGACTCCTTGTCATCCTCGACTGCCCTCAGCTCCATAAGGCATAACTGTGACGTGCTTGTCTCTGAAGCTAGACACAGATATAATGAAATAATCAATGATGGAGTCAGAGTTTGTCTCCTGTGGGTTCCTTCCTATATTGGTTTCCGAATGCATAATAGAACTGATGAGTTAGCCAAAACTTTTGCTCATAAAAAGGGAATTGATTAACCATCTTGGACTGCCTTTGAGCAGTCTGAGGGCAGTAATATTCCGGGAACATCAACACAATTTCGTAGACGTGAGCCAAAACTTTTGCTCATAAAAAGGGAATTGACTAACCAGTTTGGACTTCCTTTGAGCAGCCTGAGGGCAGTAATATTCCGGGAACATCAACAGAATCTCGTAGACTTGAGGCAAAGTGAAATTCACACCAGTTACTCCATCTATCATCATTCTATTGTGCAGGAAAACCCGCACGTCTATGGGTCATCCAATAAAGTTAGCAGACTTCTAAATGTTACCACTGCTAAGCTAAGGCTTGGCTACAAGTACCTCTGGGAGTTTGTAATATCTGCTGATGTAGAAGGGACTAAATGTCAACTCTGTCGGCAGAACTATTCGCATGCTTGCGTCATTATATAATGGAATGTGAAAAAATCGCGGAATTCAGAGAACATCATCAGTGGTGTCTAAGAAATGTGTAAGTACTTAATTCAAAATGACGTGCTGCCAGGAATCTTAGCCAAGTATCCAAAGTCTGCTTACTGTAGGTGCAGCCTGCACATGACTGTAAAGCTGCTGCCCAGTTGGGTGGGTGTGGGGCAAGACTAGTAACTACGTGACTCGCCATAAATGTAAAGTGCCTTGTATAGCGACTTGTAAGTCTCTTGTTGAATCACTTGTGCATAATAAAGAAATAAACTTAATTGGGCTGGTCAGTCAGAAGGCTTGGCCGCGAGAAAGTTAGTTATGGGCAGGGAGGCCAGCTAAAGTTAGGCGAGTGAAGGTACGCTAGTCTGTTCATGGTGGTGCCTCTTCTTGCTCCGACCTCGTACCATCTTCCACAGGTTCTCTACCTCTCCGACTCTCAACCTCTGAAGCATGTTCTCATCCATTCTCGCTATTCTTTCACTTCACATCCTATCGTTTCTCCACTACTCTGCCTCGTGTGTTGGTATATCAAGCCCGCTATACTGTAGTGCGCCTGGTGAACACAGCACTGCTCCAGTGTGTGACAAGTCATCATGGCTTCCAAAGGAAGCCTTACTATTCTGCTCGACCTTTATCTCATACAAGATCTCACATCGTGACTTTTACACCTTTCCTTTTGCCCAAAAACTTTAGATTACTTTGGCATATACTACTGTCACGAGGTATCGTTATTTTGCATATGGTATTCTTAAATCTTACCTAGCAGCACCTAGGTAAGGTGCTGCTAGATAAGTGGTCTTGTAAATAGGCCTACAGTTTGCCTGGTAGTTACTGTACCTAACATTTGGTGAGTGGCGGCTCAAGCATAAGTTATTATCCAGCACGGGGCCGAGGACCACACAAAGGACATTGTGCGAGGTGTTTGTGCTGCACGTTCCAACATCAGAATTTGGATTTTTTTTTTTTTTTTTACATGGTCGGTGATATCCTGAAGAATGTTGACCAGACCACACACTAGAAATTGAAGGGACGACGACGTTTCGGTCCGTCCTGGACCATTCTCAAGTCGATTGTGATGAGGACAGGTAGGGACAGGCATTAAATAGGCAAGAGAGAGCTGAGGAGTCCCTTCAATTTCTAGTGTGGTCTGGTCAACATACTTCAGCCACGTTATTGTGACTCATCGCCTGCATATCCTGAAGAAATTGTTCACAACTTTAGTGAAACCAAAAATGGAGTATGCAGCGGTTGTATGGGGCCCATCTCTCGTGAAGTACACCAGCAAACTGAAAAGAGTGCAAAGACATGCTACCAAATGGCTTCCGGAACTGAAAAACAAGAGCTACGAAAAGAGGCTCTCCTTATCTCTCTCTCTCATATATATATATGTGTGCGGAAAATCCACAGAGAAATATGAAAGAAAGTGAACGTTTCGGCCTGTTAAAGCCTTTGTCAACACCAGACAGGCTGGTGTTGACAAAGGCTTTAACAGGCCGAAACGTTCACTTCCTTTCATATTTCTCTGTGGATTTTCCGCATAAAATGATCAGTGTTTTGTGATCGTCAATTGCATATATATATATATATATATATATATATATATATATATATATATATATATATATATATATATATATATATATATATATATATATATATATATATATATATATATATATATATATATATATATATATATGCGCGCGCGCGCACACACACACACACACACACACACACACACACACACACACACACACACACACACACACACACACACACACTCACTCACTCACTCACTCACTCACTCACTCACTCACTCACATGTGAGAAAGGCTGCATGGACAAGCAAGCCATAGATTGCTAAGAACTCTTGACTCGGCCAGGATTCGTATCCCAGAAGTCCAGGATCACCCCTAAACGTACACAGTACCGTGACTATCGCATCATTGATCGTATATAAGGATTGGTCAGTCCTGGTGCTTATAAACTAAGCTCCTCGACAGGTTGGATATGACTCCAACCACTTGGGCTGGACGGTAGAGCGACGGTCTTGCTTCATGCAGGTTGGCGTTCAATCCACGACTGTCCAAGTAGTTGGGCACCATTCCTTTCCCCCGTCCCATCCCAAATCCTTATCCTGACCCCTTCCAAGTGCTATATAGTAGTAATGGTTTGATGCTTTTCCTTGATAGTTACCTTCCCTTCCTGTACCCAGGTAAGTCCACTGAGGGCTCACCATAGCCCGTGCTACTTGCAAGTTTTGTTCCGAGTAGCTGAATTGAAAACAACAACAGACTGATCAACCCTCGACCCCAAAGCACGTAGTGGACTTACCTGGGCAGTGGAAGGGAACTATCAAGGGAGAGCACCAAGCCGTGGATTCACTCATGCCTCATGGATCCATTTGGGTACAGTTTTTCATCAAATTCTGGCACATGCCTGGGCCGCGCTGAGTTTGCAAATGTGAGCAAGGCTGCATGGACGCGCAAGCAAGACATCACTTAAGAATTCTCTTTGACGGGAGTGACTTTTAGGGGGTGATCCTGGACGTCATGGGTTCGAATCCTGGCCGGGTCAAATAGAATTCTTCAGCCCGTCCTCCAGACAAAGACCCAAAAGTGATTCCATGCACCTGCCAAATGCAGGTGTTTATGCGGATAGTCACAATAACGTGGGTGAAAAAAGTTGATCAATCCCGTTTGACTTTTCATCCCCTGTTTATGAATGAAAAACGGTTTACACACACAACTCTCAACTGATTTCGTTCGAACACTTTCGGAACAAGTGCTTCACTGACGAATTTTGTTCGAAACACAACGTGAATTTTTAGTCAAGGTAGAAGATCTGCCTTGATCTTCATTCTACCGTTTTTCTTCATTCTACTTTGCTCTGATGAAGGCGAATTAGCCGAAAACGCGTTAAGCATTTTCTATTTTTCACATGTGGTTATTCTGCATATATATATATATATATATATATATATATATATATATATATATATATATATATATGTCGTACCTAATAGCCAGAATGCACTTCTCGGCCTACTATGCAAGGCCCGATTTGCCTAATAAGCCAAGTTTTCCTGAATTAATATATTTTCTCTTTTTTTCTCATGAAATGATAAATCAACCCATTTCATCATGTATGAGGTCAATTTTTTTTATTGGAGTTAAAATTAACGTAGATATATGACCGAACCTAACCAACCCTACCTAACCTAACCTAACCTATCTTTATAGGTTAGGTTAGGTAGCCGAAAAAGTTAGGTTAGGTTAGGTAGTCGAAAAACAATTAATTCATGAAAACTTGGCTTATTAGGCAAATTGGGCCTTGCATAGTAGGCTGAGAAGTGCGTTCTGGCAACTAGGTACAACATATATATATATATATATATATATATATATATATATATATATATATATATATATATATATATATATATATATATATATATATATATATAATATGTGTGTGCCCAAAAATGTATGCCAAAAATAATTATCTCGAAGTTTGGTGGCCCTTACAGCTCCATACTAGTAAAGAATAAGTCCCAATAATATGATTGAAAACAAATAATCCAGCCCGAGTGAAAACAAACAACCCCCAGCCCACACATGAACTAACGAACACATGAAAAGAAAGTGATAACTTTTCCTTCCGTCCTGGACCCCTTACCAAGCTGACTGACACCGAACAACAAAGGAAGGGGAAGCCTTCGTGAGACAAGAGAGATGGCTATCATTATTTTCGCTGTTAATTCCAAAATGTTTCTTTATTCCCTTATTAACACTTTTTTTGTATTTGTTATATTTGATGTTCTGCAAAAAAGTGCACCGTTTTCTTCATTCATCCACGTTTATGTGATTGCAATAATGTGTATTGTTTCAGTGCATATAATTGTACAATGTTGCTGCGGTAACTACAGCCTAAACACTATAACTTCACTGACTATTCTACCACCACCACCACCTTAATATAGTGGCTACCACCACCACCTAAGTATAGTGAATACCACTACCACCTTGCTACATTGACTACCATCACTACCACTATACTGCGGTGCCCCCCCCCACTACCACCTTGCCACAGTGATCCCCCACTACCACCTTGCCACAGTGATCCCCCACTACCACCTTGCCACAGTGACTACCACCACAATACTGTGGTAGGCATTTTCGCCATGGGACGCAGGTCATGTCGTCTTGATTGACGCTTCTTTGCAAATTGCTCCCTCCCCCCTCCCCGCCGCCAAACTACTGTTAAATCTTCACATGTATTTATAAATATACATGTGTGCAATTTCAGAACATTGTTCTGGCTTGGTTTGACGTTTTTAACTATACATATATAATCGCTATTTTAACCTTTCTCTTAAATCATCTCTATTTTAACCTTTCTCTTTATATCACCGTCTGAGTGTGCTACATTTGTCACAAATTGAATGCATTTTGCCTTTAACATTTGATTTTGTGAGTTGCTCGTTTAAAGCTTTAGCTGTGTTAATCAGGGGGGGTTATTTCTGTTGACTATGTATAATGAGAGAGTATATTGAATACGAGTAGAGGCGGCGGGGTACATTATTAGTGAGGATTGTGAGTGGGCGGCGCGTCTTGCTTGGTGTGGCAGGGAGTGCCATTCATGCCAGCGTCTGCCCCCTTCTCGTCCCTCGCACCACTCTGGCTTCCCTCACTATGAGGGGGGTGGAGATGCAGCGTTTCCCACAGGGATCTGGTTCCCCTCACTGTGAGGAGCAGGGGGAGCCCCCTCACAATGAGCAGCGTCCCCCACAGGGCCCCATGGCTTCCCGCCTGACCTGCCGCCCACGCGCGCCTCGCCCACCACAAGTGATCAACCTACACACACATGCACCGCCTCTCTCTCATAGCTTCCTCTAGCCACAACAGTTGGGCCTCCCTTTCCTTTACTCACTCCGTCCCTCCAGATATATATATGCATGTTCCTTCAGTAAAGATCACACTCGGTATTTTTTATGGTTGCATTTCGCATGTGGACTGAAGAATGATAGTAGAATTGTCGGGCTTGTGACACGTCTGGCTGGATATCCTGAGCGAGTGAGGGGCTGGGAGACACTAGGCCAGCGATGGCGGACCGCCGCGCCTCTTGCCACTAGTCCCTCTACACACACTTTTCCCTCTTATCTCAGATCAACTGTATAGTTGAAATTAGGTTTTATAATATTGATATTAATGTTAAGTGTTGAATTATAAGTTAGGGTGGGAGGTGCGTGTGTTGAGAGAGAGAGTGGAGCCCCCCTGAGGGAGCCTCCCGCCACAGCTCGACAAGCTTTGCCTTTCCCGCCTCCGCCTGTGACGTCACCAGGTTGCCATGACGACCGGGCCAGCAGGCCACAACGACGGGCTGTGGTGGGTCGCGGCACGATCGATACATCACTCAAAATGTACCCCATGCTCCTCTCCACTTGCATTATTCACATTCACATCTACGCTTTATGACCCATTTGTTTCTGCCAGCGTAACGGTGTTGACGGACGGAGACTGGCGGCCGATATAGGGCGCTGTTTTGCAAACTGCGTTGTTGGGAGAGAGAGAGCATACGGGGTTGGCCTGCATTGTGCTCGTCCTTGCTTTAGCAAATGTATTAAATACACTACTTAATTGTTTAATTAATATTAATTACAATGTTAGTGGGGTTTTTTGGTTATCTAACACTTAGGTAATAGCGATGTGATAAGTTTAGGTATTAATAATTGAGTATAGTGGAGGTGCGGGGAGCGGTTGCTGGGCCAGCTTGTAAGGCTCGCCCCCTCCCTCGCCTTCTCTGGTTAATGCTTTAATATACACTTATGTCTGCTCGCCTCTCTATCTACCAAGGCAAAACTACGCCTTTATGCACAGTCTACCCCTCATTCTCTATACCGAATGAGAGGTCAAATAGGAGTAAGCAAGCGGCATGACAACATATTAGACTGCTCCAAGAAAAGGTGGTCGAGATAAGAAAAGACTAAAGGGAATTCAGGCCACCAGAAGGGTTAACAAGGCCTGAACAAGAAACTTAGAGGCACTCTACAGGAATGGTCCATTTATCGAAGTGTGTACTTTCACTGTCCAGTCTTCCATATTGAATATAAATAAATTGATAAATAAATAAATAAATTAATTAAATACAGGCTTGTGTGGTAGGCAGTTTATTGCTGGAATCTTCTACTGCTTCTATATTTATATACATCATATATGTCATGCTTAATAGCCAGAACTGCACTACTTGACCTAGTATGCAAAGTCGGATTTGCTCAACAGGCCAAATGATTTTCATTATTTTCAAATATTTCTTTTCAGATTTTGTCTAGCCATAATAATTATTATTGTTAACATGATTACTGAATTACTGATTTGATCAGATTTCTGTTAGTTTTGAATCAACGTTAAACAATTAAAATCATAGGTAATGTAATGGAAAACTGTATCATTCCATAAGAAAAAATATTTACAAATATAATATTTCAGGAAAATTTGGCTTCTTAGGTAACTTGGCCTATTAAGCAATCTTTTGTAGCAATGTATTAAAATGAACTCATGTCCTGGGTTACCTTCAATGCATGCATTACTCCCTGGACCACAATGGGTTTAAAAGCACCTTAATACAGCCTGATGTCTTACTGACCATACAAGGGGTTTGGAAGATACCCAGATCCAATCTTTACATGTGGGTGAAGTTCTCCATTAATCACATTTATCAGAGGCCTTTTTAAAGAGGCAAATTAGCCTTTTGAGATGTGTTTTAGGTTCCATGTTGAACATGGAAAGTGTTCAGCTAATGTCTGCCCTTTGCAGTATATTTCAACCCATCCTCCTGAAATGTGATAATACAGTACTTCTAGTAACTATTTGGTCAAAAGTATCAATATGTAGTGATGGACCAGCAAAAGCTCACTTTTGTATTGTCAGTTCTTTAGGGTTCAAAAAATAAATCTAACAAAACTCAAACATTTATTCCTAGGCCTGGTATAGCGCAGATATGAGCTATGTTAGGCCTAAGATGGCATGTATTAATCTTCAGATTCCTAGGAGAGGATAGTTTAGGTTCTATATTTGCTACTGTTAAAACTTTCCATTCAATTTTGGTTGAATTTCCATGACAAATTCAGCAATAGAAAATATCAACTTTTGGTAATTCATCACTACTTTTTGGTACTTTCGACAAAATACAGTAGTTGTTATAAGTATACTGTAGTACAGGTACTATCATTTTGGGAAGATGGGCTGATATACTTATAGGGAAGGTGTTGAATAGTTTTGGGCCCTTAATGTTGACAGTATTGTTTTTTACCAACAAGGGGCTTCTCTTTTTAAAGGGGCTAATTTGCACATCATTCCATACCTTCATGTCTCTTAAGGAGTTATTTCTATGTGCAGATTTAGAATCAGTTCCCCTATTTTTCCAAGTGTACATTATTGTTTATTTTGTCTTCACTCCAAGGAGTGTAATTTTAAGAAGTTCCAATAATTTAATTGCTTTGAATGAGGATGTTAGCATGCAACAATATTCCATCCTAGATAGAACATAAGAACATAAGAATGAAGGTAACTGCAGAAGGCCTGTTGGCCCAATACGAGACAGCTCCTATTTATATCCACCCAAACTCATTCATATATACTGTATGTCTATGCTATGCATGAAACAATCCAGGGATCCCATGTTTATTATTTTACCTGTAATCTGTTCCATAAATTAACAACCTTATTCCAAAACCAATGTTTACAAAGGCCTTTTTCTGAACCTAAATGCTTTTTTTTGTGTTTTGAAAAGTACCATCATTGGTTTGGTACAGTATCTCTTCTTTGAAAGGCTCATGTTATCCAGCCTATTATTTTTCTTTCAGTTGTGACAGCTATGGTTTAAACATATACTGTGTTCTTATTTTGTAAAAGGTTTTAAGTGTAAAGATGTTAAAACACAGTTTTGGCATAAATGTTACCAATACTACAAAAAATTCTGATACTGTAAGTGCTTGGTACATTAATATGTACATTGGTGGCAAATTGCTTTTATCTTTTTGTAAATTACTTGTCTCTCTTTGGTAACTATCTCGTGTATAATTATTACTAGAACCTAAAATGTAGTCTAATGCAGTAAGCAGGTCTCTTAAGCTCACATATTTAATAAGGAACTTTTTGTTTTCAGGGAGTGTAATGATGGCTCGGCTTGGTGGGGAGGAAAGGTAGCAGCGGCATGTCACTGGTGGTACACAAGCTGGTGCTCAGTCCTGGTGGGGCCACCACCAACACACAGACTCCCACCCATCATGTCACCCTCTCTGCTTACACGCACTCTCGGTTAGTGTTGGTGTAAATTTATGTGGTTATTCATGTTCAGCACAATATTACAATAATTTATATTTACAGTAATGTACATATACAGTATTTGTACATTATTGGTACTATAATTTACGTTCTTGTTTATGTCCAGTATGAGGATGAGAAAAAGTACTGGAGCCAGCACAGTACACTGGGGGACTGGGCTTTTCACAATGGATTATTTGGATTTTACTTTGTTAACTTGCACTTTAGGTTCTGTTTGTCAGGAAATTCAAGATCACTCTTCCTATTTTGCCAGTAATTCCTTTTGAGCACATTTTGTGTGCAATAAGACCATGGTCACACTTGATGAAAACCAAAATCTGTGTACAGTATATTACATCAGTGTTTTGCTTCTCTTCCGTGCAGCTAAGGCCATGTCATAGTGATCAAGCAATTGTGAGAGGCCAGAGCACTCTGTTCAGAACCTATGTTGTTCAGGGTTATGTAAACACTGATTCCATGTGTTTTGAGATCTTACTTTTTGGCATTCTTTCAAATGTTTTTATGATGTGTGATTATGCAATCAGTGTATAATTTTTTTACTCTACTTTTACTCCATTTCCTGCCTTATGGAGTGGTGCTATCACCGCTGTTCTAAGTATTTCTGGGATAACACCAGTATCTAGGCTCCATCTCCAGATAATATTAATGGACTGTGATAGTGGATTTTAAATTCTTAGTGAATATGGAATTCCAGGAATCGGGGACTGTTGCTGAGGGCATGGGCATACTGTCACTTCAAAGTTCATTTGGGTTAGGTTACCTTGCATTGATTTTCTGGGTTGTTTGTTTTTCTTTGATTATTTTCAAACAAACAGTTGTTTGATTGTTGTTGTTGTTTGCATTGTTTTCTGTTTGCTGTTGTTTTTAGCAAGTTGTTTGCTGTTGTTGTTTTGCAATTGTTTTCTTCGCCTATAAAAGGAACGCTCTTTTTGTTTCAATTTTCATCTTTTTCTCTCCCTTTCTATTATGTGGCATGTAAATTTCTAGAGCTGCTGAGCCCATTCTTTTTCATGGCATTGATTTAGGTTTGAATTTTATAGCTGTTTTTCCCAACTTAGTTCTGTAAAGTCTTTATTAGTTCCCAGTTAATCTGTTTACTTCAAAAATTAAATTTGCTGGAGTGGCCTTGTAGGTCTGTTGCCTATGCTAGTCTGAACTTCAGTAATGTTGTGATCTGAGTAAATCGGTATTTGTAATCATTATGTTTCTGATCAGATCAATGTTATTTGTGAAAATAAGGTCTAGTCTGTTTTCTTGCTGGTTCTTCTATTTGATGGTTTGAGTTAGATCTATCGCACATCCTTATCTCGAGGTTATCTTGAGATGATTTCGGGTCTTAGTGTTCCTGTGGCCCGGTCATCGACCAGGCCTCCTTTTTGTTACCCCCCCTGCCCCAGGAAGCAGCCCATAGCAGCTGTCTAACTCCCAGGGTACCTATTTGCTGCTAGGTAACAGGTGCATCAGGGTGAAAGAAACTTTTGCCCATTTGTCTCCGCCTCCACCGGGGATCAAACCCAGGACCTTAGGACTACGAATCCAAAGCGCTGTCCACCCAGCTGTCAGGTGCCCTTGGCCCATCACTGGAATCCTTAAGTCATTTGTGTGCAATTTCTGATTTAAACTAATTCTTGGGATTCTCTTTGATATAACTTTGATATAAACATGACATTTAGTGAACATAATCGAACAAATATAACGGTGGGCTGGAAAATGATAGGATGGATTATGAGAACGTTCAAATCCAGCAATCCCACAGCATTGCTACAGGTATTACTATTTAAATCACTGGTGCTGTCCCATCTTGAGTACTGCTCAGTACTCACTTTCCCTTTCAGAGCAGGAGAGATTTTGGAATTAGAAGGAATACAGAGAACCTATTCAGCACATACAGAAACTATAAAACATCTAAGTTCTAGGGACTGTCTCAAAGCTCTCAAAATATACTCTCTGGAAAAGAGATGAGAAAGGTATCAAATAATATATACAGGGAAGATACTGGAAGGGTAGGTCCCAAATTTTCACAGTAGAATATGAAAGATATGGAAGGAAATGCAGAATAGAACCAGTGAGGAGTAGAGGTGCCATAGACACAATCAGAAAACAGTCTGAACATCAGGGGTCCATGACTAGTTGGCTGGACAGGTATTGTATTGAACAGGCTGTTTAATACCCTCCCAGCAAGCATTAGAAACACAGTACTAGTATTGCCGGAACAAAGATGGACGTCTTCAAGGTGCACTTAGACAAGTTCTTGTTTGAAGTGCTGGACATATACTGGGTTGTAGCGGATATGTGGGCTTGTAGGATTATGTTATCACAAGTTGAGGCTGGGCTCGGGAAGTAGAACAGCTCCCGAAACCCAGGTATGCTCCAGATATGATAACTGTATTTGCCAAATTCTTAAAATTTAAGTACCACAGGTTAAGTCCTCAAGCAAGATGATGTTTGGGCTGGGTTTTTGAGATTTTCTTAGTAGTATTCATTTTCATTAGTTGGTCTTTTTACTGCTGAAGATTTGCATGTGGTATCTTATTTACAAGAACAGTAACCACATTTTTGTGGTATCAGCACTTTCACCATATCATTTGTGGTGTTTTGTAGTTCAATGTAGTTGAATGTGTCTTTGATATACAGGCTGAGCCCATCCTGTAACCTGTGTTTTCTGTCACTTCTGAAAAGATTGTACTCCATGATTTATTTTCCAAGGTGGCATCTTTACTGAAGGGCTGAGGAAGTGGATGTGAGCCCATGTACCCATGGGAGTTTTAAATCTTATGTGGTATTTTAATACATCCCTAGACATGACGTGCAGGTAAAGGATTAATGGTGCTAACATCCCTGGATGTTATCATCAACGAGTTTACCAACATCACTAACATCCTCTAATATTTTGGATGTCCCCCATGATTAAAGACACATTAGTTGTCGTGTGAACCAAACCTGAGGTTAAAAAGTGTGTTCTCCATGATGGATGGATGTATATGCACTAATAAAGTACAGGAATTTTCCCCTCACAGGCATTCAGCTACCCGAGACACCCGTTTACCATGGGTGTAGTCACACATCACCTGACTGTTGTCTACATGTGTACCCACCATTTGTGTAAACGTATTGAAATGTGAGCCACAGTGTTGCCCTATCATGCTTTGGAATGGGAGATGAAGTCTTAAGAGTTAAGCATCTGTCCCATTTATTCATTTACTATTTATAACTTTCTTGAATGCAAGAGGAAATTTATCATTTCTGGCTTATTTTAAGTGTTAGGTCAAGATAAAAACAATATCTTGAATATTGAGACAGATTAAGATAGATTAAGAATATTGAAATAGATTCTTCCCTTTGGATAAGGGAAGGATATGTTATGATGGGAGAGGTTAAGACAGTATCCCCAAAAGCTTAACATCAAGAAGTTTACAAGTTAGCTATAATTCATTCTGAATTTGAATGAATTTCACAAGGCCCATGGCTAAGGACAAATCCTTAAGATTGTACAGTATTGCAGTATACAGTAGTATATAAATGTTCAGTTGTTTGTTGGTTACTTTATTTAAAATTGTCATCTGTTAATATTTTGCATGATATTTGTTAATGAATAGTGAAAGTAAGAAAAATTTCATTTTCCAGGTCAAATGTTTCAGACGCTATGGGTCGTGTGTCGGATGGTCCATCCTCTGGTTCCATGAGCACACCCTCCTCTTCTTTCCCCTATTCCTCATCATCATCATCATCCTCATCCAAGCATAGCTCAACATATAATTTACCCTTTGTGCTTCAGGACCATAATTATGGTGCTCCTCCTCCCCCAACGCCACCTCAGTCCCCACCTCCTTTACCATCTTCGTCGGGATCATCCGTGTATCACCAGTCATCTCACCACTTTCATCAGTCACATCATCAACACAGCCCTCAGCCTCACCAACACAGTCATCCTCACAATTTACAGTCACATGCCCAACAAAATACTAATAATATATACCATCCTCAACACAGACATCAATCTCATATTCATCCCCAACAGACCATCACACATACCAGTCCCTCTCCTAGATTAGGAATCATTACTTCATCGGGCCCATCTGTCTCTGTGTCGGGCTTGTTAACATCTCATCCTCTCAATACAATGCCACCTCACCGTCAGCAGTTCATGCCACATCCTAAGACAAGCATTTTTCCCTCGCCTCACATCCCACCACCTCCAGTAGAGCTACTCCAATCCCCTACTGCTATTACGGGACCCCCGCCCTCTTCCACTGGGGCAGAGACGGACGACGATTCGCGTTTAAGTGATCGGAGTTCATCTGTCGGACCATCTGGAGAAGAGACAGAAACTGCACCAGAGGGCGAAGGAGATGAGCAACCAATAGATGATTCTATTACCCGCTGTGTCTGTGATTTTTCCCATGACGATGGATATATGATCCAGTGTGATAGATGTTTGTAAGTAAACCATTCCTTTTGACAAGGGTACTTAGATTCTAAACTGGATAAGAGTTTTGAATTTGTTTCAGATACAGAATTATACTAGGCACTTAAATTACCAGCTTATGATCATTATTATTTAAATAATATGCAAAACACTTTTGTCATGCTAGGAAGGACATTTTGTGTATTGAATATAGTTTTATTCACTTCATGTACGTCATGGATTTTTTTTTTTAGTGTCTGGCAGCATGTAGACTGTATGGAAATAGACCGGGACAATATCCCAGACGAGTACCTGTGTGAAGCGTGTGATCCTAGACCAATAGATCGCTTCAAAGCTCGAGCACTGCAGATACGCAGACGGCAAGAAATTAAGGCTCACCTAGCTAGGTAGGTGTATCACTTTTCTTGTATTCCTGCTGTGAAACCTGTGTGTTAAGTAATTGCTGATGTTGCCAATTTATCTAATACTAAAAGTTCTTTTTATTTTAGACTGTCCTCTTCAGACTCTGATGATAATATCCCGGTGTCTAGTAAAGGGAGAGGAACTTTAGGGAAAATTCAAGAAAAGAAAGTTGTTAAGAAAAAGAAGGTCAAACAATTAAAGGACATGAAGAATGGGCGCAAGGGATCGCTGTCTTTGTTGAAGAAGACCAATCTTGTGAGTCCAGGCAACAATAATATTATCCCAGGCACAGAAGATAAGGAAAGGAGGATGCTAGTAAAGAGAAGAGTAAGTATTGTATTAAACTTAAGGAGAAATATAATTTTATCTAATAATATTATCTATTGTATGTAAATTGGTTAGGTAAATATATGTAGTATTTGAGATTATGATGTAAAAGTGAGAATAATTTTGGTGATTGCCACCCTTTTAAATATTTTAATATCATATAATAAAGGCTTGAGAAATATAGATGTAGTCACCATCCTGCTTTCCCAACTACTCACCATTGAAATAACAAGAAACTGTATTTGCTCAGATTGTTGGTTGTAAAATTTCATGCTCATAAAATTTCTAATTTAATGGCAGAAATAGATTACAATAAAGGTACACTAATTAGTGTAATCTGAAGATATTTGGATATTATACAAGTTCATTTTACACGAGTAAATAATATTGAGTAGCGCTGTACATGAAATGTCATATTATTATTCAAGTATGGTACAGTATAAGGGTTCCTCCACATTCATTCTTGGCCTAGCAAGTAGGCTGCGATGATAATTGAGGGAGGAGGTGAAGGTTTAGGCTAAGATGTTATTGGCTTAAGGTTATATGGAGGAAGATTATTAGAGGCTTTGGGCTTGTGATTTTGGTCCTCTTTGGCATGCTTGCAGCCAAAGCTCTGACCTTGGTCTTGTGTTCCCAGGCAGCACCATGATGACTTGGTGTCGGTTAGTTGCCACAGTACTGTGTATGTTGTTTACATCTCCTTCCCCACCTAGTGGACAGTTTTCCCTATTTTCTTCTCTATACTCCATAGTGAGACAGTTTAGGAAGCTACTGAGATGATCTTCATGTAAACGAGCATTGAATGTAATAAATGCCTTTTTCTAGTGGGCCATTCAGTAACTCCCCATTCCCACTCTTTTTCCCTTTTCCCATGGTGTGGTAATGGTCATTCATGGCCATATGTTTGGCCATGAATGATTGGGTTGGCAGCCCTGGGTTTCAGGTGACCTGTGCTTCCATTTGGTGGTGAACATGTGCTACAAGCCAATGGTTCAGTCTGGTTAATGATGGTTTGTATAGATCATAGTGGTCTTTGTTACTGTGGTGGTCCTATATTCCCCCAGACTCTCCCCTACCCTGTATTGTGTGGACAAGATTCACGTACTATTATAAGCTTCAAGACTCTGACACCTTTTGGCATTTGAGGACCAATTGCAAGTAATTATGAATATTACTAAAACATGTATAGTGAACCATGAAAGTGTTAGGATCATTAAGGAGTAGGCTTTGTTTTTGTTGGACAATACTCCTGCACCCCTCGTGACTCCTGCACGAGGGACCTCGTAGCCTGGTGGATAGCGCGCAGGACTCGTAATTCTGTGGCGCGGGTTCGATTCCCGCACGAGGCAGAAACAAATGGGCAAAGTTTCTTTCACCCTGAATGCCCCTGTTACCTAGCAGTAAATAGGTACCTGGGAGTTAGTCAGCTGTCATGGGCTGCTTCCTGGGGGTGGAGGCCTGGTCGAGGACCGGGCCGCGGGGACACTAAAAGCCCCGAAATCATCTCAAGATAACCTCAAGAACCACCCATGGTGTCGACAGTTTGAGGTCTGTTGATGGTAGGATTAAGTGACTGGCTTATTATTCAATCATAACCTCTCTAATCCAACTTTAAAATTAGGGTGTAATTTATAGTTCTAAGAGACTCAGAAAATTACTGTTGGAACAGAGACTGTACAAAAAAAAAAAAAGAGCTGTTGTAGTCGGAGACTACACAATCTCCATGTTGTAATGGAGACTGTGCAGAAAAAAAGAGTTGTTGGATCAGAGACTGTACAAAAACAAGAGCTGTTGGATCAGAGACTGCAAGAAAGAGCTGTTGGATCAGAGACTGCAGGAAAGAGCTGTTGGATCAGAGACTGCAGGAAAGAGCTGTTGATCAGAGACTGAGGGTTCTGACAACCGAAAACCCATAATTCGAGTTTAAGCTTTTTACTTCTCAACCCTAATAAAAATTCAGATTACTGAGACTTCTGTTGAACAATACCTGAATAAACTAAATTGTATTCCTTTTGGACTTTCCCAGTAAAAATTTGGTTAATTTAGATGTCAGGCTATCTTCTAGAGAGGTGGGCTTTGTATAATTCAGATTATCATGTGTAGACAGTAATTGTGATTTTTGACTTACCAGAGGTCAACTTCCATTTTCCTTGCCTAATCTGCTATTTCGCTGCTGTGTCTATATTGACATGTTTCTCATCCATCTAAAATCAACTGATCAAAATCTTAGCTACAGCATTCACAGTCTCTGCCCTGGTTGAGACTAGTTTGAGTTCACAGGGCAGTTTTCATTTCAGCAGAAACTGTGAAATTTTGGATTTCTATAGCTGAATCTGCATTCATGTTAGACCTTCAGGCTTCCTATGTATTTAAAATCATTCCGTGTTGAAGATGCTTGATTCTGCCTGCAGTCAGTGGGTGTTGGTTTTCTGTTTTCTACTTTTTTCTCTGATACATTTTATTTTGTCTTCCCTTCTACCAGAAGCTGATGCTGGCTCTTTGAAGATGGAGAGCTTTGTGGGCTGAGTGCATTTGCTTGCTTCCTTAAAGTGAGGGGGAAGGAGAGGAGGTGGGGGTTTTCAACTCTTATATTGAGTCCTAGTTTCTTCCCCAGGTTTCCTGCTTGTTCTGTCAGTATATCACCATGGGAATGTTTTTTCTTTAGATGACTCTTCTAGTGGAGCTTTGCCTGTATTACCTGACATTTAGACTGCTGATTGCACTACTCAGTATCACAAATGAGTTCTACCTAATTTATAGGAGTTGACTTTTCACTTGAACTTTGCCTTAGAGAGCAACCAAGTAGGATAACTCAGAAATGAGACTCTTGCTCATTCTTTGTCAATTCTTTTGTTTGTGTAGGGTTTATTTTGGGGCTATGTTGAAAATGGGGAGGCTGTAGTCAGAAGATGCTGTTGTGGTGTAGGTGCTGCTACCTGGTGGGCTAGTGGGTCATTAGCTAGCTTAGTTGAATCTTCTTGTGACGTCAAGTACCATTTGTAATGGCTTTGAGTGTATATGAATAAACCTTTTAGAGTTGATTTCAGGGTGGATTAAGCAATCACCATTGTTTTCCTTGACCGTACATTTTATTAAATTTCAGAGGAAAAGTAGCAGCATGAGTGGCGGAGAAGGTGTGAGCGATGACTCCAACAGTGGGCCTGTCGAGAGATTACGGGCATGGGTTGAAGGCTATGAAGTGGCTGTTACAAATCACTATTCCCCAGAACTACGTGCCAGGGTTCATGCTGCTCGTATTAATGGAGTATCTCCTGATTTACGAGCTTCCACACAAGGGGCAGTCTTAGGTCACCGGTGCAAGGTTATCGAGAATCCCCAACCGCTGTTTGATGTTTTTGACAGTAAGGTGAGATTTTTGAATATCCATTGGATCAGGGATTTACATTTTTTTTGCCAGCAATTATTTGTTTTATATCTGTTGTGCAATATATGTACTATATATATATATATATGGTTGATAATTATTCCTCATGATATTTATTGCAGATTCTTGTAGCAGCTACAAGGTTATCCATAAATACAGCCATCACAGAGTTTCAAGGCAAATACCTGTTAGCTTCACAATGGAATGCCCAGCAACCAGTTTTGGGCCAACCGTACCTGCCGTATGTCTTACAATACCACATGCCGAAGGAGGGCCTCACCGTCTGCGTGGATGCGAGAACCTATGGTAATGATGCCAGGTTCACTCGAAGATCGTGTCAACCTAACGCTGAGGTCAGTAATATCTTGCATTTTATATGGTTGTAACCTGACTCATCTATTTTATTACCTCTATCTCTAATATTGCTTCATCCTTCTAGCATGCTAGTAAGTTTTCCACATCAAAAGTTATGAAAATTTGTCTTTAAAAATTTTCTCGCAGAAAATTTGTCTCGACTGACGAGCTTTTGCTCGAGCGTTCCTGCTGGTTCTTGGACACCTCCGACGACAGTTTTCTTTGTTTCGCAAGTCGAGTTTTCAACATGACGAGCTCGGTGCCGGAACGGATTAAATTCGTTAATCGTGGTGCCACTGTACAAGATAGATGGTGTTGAGATTGCAAAAGGGATCTGAAAGTTACAATTAGTAAGAATTTAAAACCAAAACATCAATACAGTAATGTTCGTAATGAGGGGAAATAGAATTTATTTCTCGAAGTGTTGGTATTAAAACACCTGTTGTTGTTCTTCAGCTATATCTTGCTCTTGTTAGGCCCCCATGTAGATTTTGCAGTTCAGTTTTGGTCGCCACACTATAGAATAGATATAAATTCACTAGAATTTAGTGAAAGACGGCTCATGAAACCCTCTCTTGATTGTTGACCAGACCACACACTAGAAATTGAAGGGACGGCGACGTTTCGGTCCGTCCTGGACCATTCTCAAGTCGATTGTGATGAGGACAGGTAGGGACAGGCAATAAATAGGCAAGAGAGAGCTGAGGAGGAAAGTCAGGTGTAGGGGATAGTAGTAATGAGAACTGCAGCAGGCCTATTGGCCCATACGAAGCAGCTCCTATTATAACCACCGAAGGAGATAGTAATAGGAAAAAGAAGAGGATAGCAAGGGAGCGTAGGAGAAGACAATGAACAGAAAAAGGGAGAAGAGAGAAAGAAAAGGAAAGAGAAAGAAAGAAATGGAAGGGGGAAAGCTTATGTTAAGTCACGTTTGTTAGAAAGATTAGAGCATTTGAGTATATACTGTGAAAGGAAAGAGTCCACAGCAACAAAGCCAGGACTCAAGTTCATGTTGGGTACATTGTTTATAAGAGCCGATTCTACAAGACGGCGTCTGTGTAGAGTAGAGGCAGGAAAGATTATTTTGGAGGAAGACCAATCAATGGGATGATTAGAATCCCTCACATGGCAGAAGAGAGCATTGTTAGTGTCTGCAGACTTAACACTTCTCTTGTGTTCTTTAAGTCTGTCATTCAGTGTACGGCCAGTTTCGCCAAAGTATTGGAGAGGACAAGATGAACAGGAAATAGAGTAGACACCAGCAGCATTAGAAGCAGGAGGAGCAGTGTGAACTAGATTGCTACGAAGTGTGTTAGTTTGTCGAAAGGCGAGTTTCCCTCTCGCCTTTCTCTCCCTCTCTTGATTAGCTACAATCTAAACAAATCTAATTATTTTTAATGAAATCATAAGGTGTCTTCCTCTATGTATGCAGGTTCCCTAAGGAATTATAATTGCTTTTTGGTTTAGTACCTGAATGTCCAATATCTTGACTGAAGGATTTAAATTCTGAAAACTGTCATGAGATAAGGGAACCTGCTAGCAATTATTGGCTTAATAATTATTCTATTTATTAAAGCTCATATTTGATTCAGGTACGGCATGTGGTAGAAAGAGGATCCCTTCATTTATATTTAGTGACGACGAGAGATATCGCGGAAGGTGAGGAGGTAACTTTAGGCCTGGAGACAGCTAATTCCAACTTGGAACTGGTATGTTGTTTATCAGAAGAGCATGACTGCCAGGCACCCCAGGCCCCCAAGGTGGAGCAAACATCTCCAGTGCCTACTACTCCTCACAAGAAAAATGGTCTCATTCTAAGGTACGATAATTTTTAACCAGATGATTTTATTTTCTTGCAAATTCAGTTAAATATAGTTCTTTTTATATAAAACATTATATCAAGGTTTTAAGAAACCCCCTTGTTTATCTAAGTATGGGGTTCACTCTCTATAGTCACTGTGACTAGAGAGGGTGAGGTTTTCAACAGATATGCTGAGAGGGATTTGTGATTATGAATTGTTTTGCAGAACAGTGTAATGTTTGAGGTCTATGTAAAATATTACTGTAGTTCTGTTTTATTGTTAAAATTAATTTATGATTTTATAATAGTTTTTATTTCCTTTGCATTCCCTTTAGTGATCAGGTTGATGCTAGGTTATTTACAAGAAACAAAAAAATACAGCTTAGAACTTGCAATATTTCTTTACTTAGTTAAATGCTGTGTAGAAAATGGGAAATTGAGTTTGGTTTAAAGACAAGTGGTTATACTCAATCAAATACATGATACTTTATTAATAGGAACAAGATCCATTTATGGGCACTCCTGACCTCACTCAGAGAACCTTCTTGACTATTTTATAGTTCAGGTTTGCATAAATATTTGTTATCTAAAAGTTGTCAAAAGGTAAATCTCAAAATAATCACACAAAAATAAAGAAGGGAAAGTTATCTGCAGTTCAGTAGAATCCCATTTAAACAGAACTAGCTTGATCTGA
The DNA here is from genome assembly GCF_040958095.1 of Procambarus clarkii. Classification (NCBI taxonomy): domain Eukaryota; kingdom Metazoa; phylum Arthropoda; class Malacostraca; order Decapoda; family Cambaridae; genus Procambarus; species Procambarus clarkii. The sequence goes on from NC_091187.1 coordinate 20,283,173, forward strand.
AGTCTAGATGTATTGGCAGTAGACATTAGACTAATTGGCCAATAGTTCAGCACAAGTGGTTTATATCCTATTTACTTAAAAATTGGCACTACCTTCGCAACTCTCCACAACTCTGGTGTTACTGCTTGGCTCTAACAACATATTAAATACACATGAAAAGGGCACACTCGCCTAATGTTTGTGTGCTTTAAGTGTACGGGCAAATACTTTGCTTTTTGGGATTTGTTGGGCTCTGATTTTTCAGTTTTAATTGGTAACCACTGAACCACTTAACCACCATCTATATACTGTAGATTTATTCAACCACATGTAAACTATCAAGTACAGGGTTTAATATCTCTTTTTGTAAGTATAGAGATGAATTACTTATAATACCATTTTTTTTTTTATTAGTGTCAGTTTTCTGACCCATCTTATTTTTCAATGGAGCAGTCTTATACTAATCCTTTCATTTTTATTTATACTGTACTGTATATCTGATGGACCAAAGTTATCGACTACCAGCATCAGTGAGCAATAACTTGGAAATAAATTTCTTATACATGACTACTTTATAACCAGCTAGTCAACAGTTGGGGAAGGAGTTGTAAGTGAATCATAAGTTTGCCATGGCCATTGATGCTGACCACAGTGGAAATTTATCTGTTGTATACCTGTCGATGGTTTTGAGGATCAACATCCCTGCAGCCCGGTCTCTGACCAGGCCTCCTGCTTGGTTGTTAGGTTAACCAGGCTGTTTGATGCAGCTGCTCTCAGCCTGATGTATGAGTCACAACTTGGTTGATCAGGTATCCTTTGAAGGTGTTCATCAAGTTCTCTTTTGAACATTGCAAGAAGTCAGCCAGTTATGCCCCATTTGTGTTAGAGGGAGTGTTGAAAAGTCTTGGGGAGGTTCATGTTGATTAAGTTTTCTGTGTGCCAGTTGCACTTCTACATTTCATTGGGCTGTTTTGCACATCCTGCCATGCCTTCTGATCTCGTGTGGTGTTATTTATATGTGCAGATTTGGAACCAGTCCTAGTATTGTATTTCCCAAGTGTAAATTATTATCTCTCTTTCCTGCCTGCTCTCTAGGGAATGCTGATTTAAAATTTTTAAGTGGATCCAATAATTTAATGTTTTATTGTATGGATTCTATTGGCAAAAGAAATTTGCACACTTTCAAGGTCAGCAATTTCTCTATCTTTGAATGGGGCTGTTATTGTGCAATAATATTCTGCTCTAGGGAGTGTGTGTGTGTGTGTGTTAAGAAGTATCATTGGCGTGATATCTCCTGTTTGAAAGGTTCTTGTTATCCAGCCTGTCATTTTTTTGCAGTTGGGACAGCTACTTTTTTGTGTTCCTAAAAAGTGAGGTCTTCCAACATGATTATTATTAAATATTCTACATTGCTTTTTCTTGACCTGAATCACTTCATAACTAGAGTAGAAAAGCAAAATATTCATGGATTCTTTGAGTGTCAGTAATCAGTAATCACCGGTGTGGAGTTTATTTAAAACAATTTCATTTAGTTGTCTGCACAAATAGTTATGATTAGCTACTTACTTATTTAGCTACTAATTTACTATTTGATTGCTTACAACTGAGATCATAAAGAAAATGTTTGTTTTAATAAGTTCCAACATCAAAAGAATAATAAATATTGAAGTAGTCAATGTTCAATTAATAATAATGAAGACTAAGTTGTGGTGGTACATTTGTAGCGTCAGCAGCTGGGAGTCCCTTGGTTATGGGTTCAAGTCACCTCAGAGCTCCAGTTCATTTTCTTATTGAAGTATTTGTATGGGATAATAATTATTTTTGTTTATTATGTGATTTTGGGTCAAGATATTGGCATTGAAGCACTATTTAACTAATTATTTCTTAAAACTCTGGAACAATAACAGTAAAAGATATATTAGCTGCATAATCAAGCAAGTGATTAAGGCATTGCTTTCCATCATACACCACAAGCATAACACCAAGTCACCAGCATGTGGATAAAATGCAACTGGATAAATTAAGCAAAATAACAGCAAGTGAATAATAGATAAAATCACAAGTTTTGGGGAGACAAACGATGGCCTAAAAAAAAACTAATTAACTTGTATTACAGTATCAAAATTACTACTTCATCCAAGGTGGCTGGGCCATAGTCCTTATTTTTATTGTCTACTTTATTACCGTACCTTACCTTACCTTACAAATTTTACCAAATTCCCCATTATGATTCTATGACCACTCACATCAAACCGAAAATTCAACTAATGTAAAAGTAAGTAGCCAGTTAACAAGCAATGTAGTTGCTATTAAATATTCATGAAACAAAAATTTAAAATATAGGAAAGCAATGGCCTGCAGAGAATATTTGTTTCAGGGAAAACCAGTACCACTTGATAAGGAAGCAGGGAGTATGTCCCAGCAGAGGTCGTCAAATCTTTACAATACAGTACCAGGCAAGTGAATGAGGCAGATGGTGGATCAGGACCCCAGATGACCTGGGCTGCCATCTAGTGGCTGCTGAGGGAGTTGGAGTTAGGGTTGTTCACCCATTGCCAACTATCACACTCATTGTTTTCCACATTTTAATATTTTTTCAAAGCAGTGGTTTGTTTTGTCTTTTTTTCCTGGTCATTTTTCAGTTTTTGGGTTGATCTCGGATCCACATGCTCTTGTCTCCTCATAGAGGGAATCTGAATCAGTTTCCAGTCCAGGTACATCAGTGCTTACCTATCAATGGCTGTGTACGAGTGAATCCTAGCCATTTTCCTCATACTGTTTTTCTTAAAATTGTTGATGGAATGTTGGCCTCGGAGGCCTGGTATTATGATTGTAAGGCTTAGCAGTACCAGCACAGAGGCTTTGTGAACCTACCAGAAAAGAGTATTTCATTACATTCAAGGCTATATTTTTATTTCAGAAACAGTGCTAATGTTGATACAAAGTTCTTGTGCTGGCCACAAACACAGGCATTTTTAATATACATTACTTAAATGTGACTTAGTGAGGCAGTTTTCATTATTGCTACACATACTGTTAGTCAGAGTGTAGGCAGTGGAAACTGCTCAGCACTGACAGGAAGGCCAAATTTTATTTTAGTGCTTCTTCAGGTTACTTGGATATTTAGAGGCACTGAGGTTACCTGGGATGAGGCATTCCTAAAAGTAACAGATACAGTAATCAGGTACATAATTAAGTTGCATGCCTATCAAATTTCTTCTTAGGCTATGCATTTCCATATATATAATGCAACCCATTTTTTCATTAAAACAGCAACAAGAAAAATTTCAAAAAGCAACAACTACAGCTACAGCTGCGTACCAGTAAAAGAACCACATCAACAGAAAGCAGAAATAGTGATAACATCATAACACCAATTGTAAACAGCGCTCCAGTTACTCCTGTGAAACAGCGAAGAGCATCTGGTTGTGGCAAGTCTCCTGCGAAGTCTCCTAGTGTATCTGTATCTAGTTCACCAGATGACATTGGAAAAGATTCAATCCTCACTACGCTACCAACAACTCTACCTACTCCTGAAATGCCTAAATGTTTAGACAAACAGCAGCAGCAAAAGATGACTCGTGAGGAGCGTAAAATAGCTGCTTACATGAAAGCTTTTGAACGAATGGAAAAAGCTGCACAGCGAAGACAAGAGATGGAGAAGAAGAAAGAGGAGGATAAATGTAAGGACCCAAAGGATAAGGATAAAAAGCGTTGTGAAGGAGAAGAAGATGATTGGGAGAAGACGAGTAGTGCTGATGAATGTGTGAGAAATACACCCGGTGCTGAGAGGAGTAGACGAAAAGGGTAGGTACACTAAAAAAAAAAAGAAATATATTTAAGATTTTTACTTGCTTATTTTTTTGTGGGTTATTTATATGGCTTCTAAATAAACGTGCTACTTATAAAACTTAAATATAAATAAATAATTTTTTAAATAGTTATATATATTTTTTTCAACTTTTTCAATAGGAAAAAAGGAAGAGGAAAGGGTAGCCCTCAAAAGCGCAATATTCATCGTGTAGATTCCACAGCATCAGATTTGACTGGAGATGAGAGTAGCTGTGCTTCAGTAGGACTGATGTCCCCTGTTGGGGGCTCCATTGAGGGTATTGCACTCAATTTCAATTCACCACCTCAAGGGAACTCTAATGGCATGGGTTTTAGGTTAGTAATAGTCTTAAAAAAATACGTTTTATAAAATTGCAATCATATCGTGTGTGCAGTAGGGGTCTTCAGTTCATGAGAATATTGCCTTCCACACGCGAGATTTTATTTATATATATATATATATATATATATATATATATATATATATAAATAATTTTATTTATTTATTTATTTATTTTTTTATTTATTTATTTACATACTCATATATTATGAGTTTATAGGAAATTCAACTGCATATGTCTTCTCTCATAACAGATTTCCCAAAACCAAAAAAGCACTCATGAATGAATGGCTGAATGAGAATGTTGACCCAGTTCTCCCGGGTGGGAACGTGCCCGGTGTTGTAGAACTTCCCTCCGGAGTGCCAACATGCTACATGAGATCACCAGCCACACCACTGAGAAGATCCTCGGTAAATCAAACTGTGATCCAGGGTACTCTACTCAATTTGGATATGCCAGGAGGTTCAGCTAAGAAGAGATGGTTAAGACAGGCTATTAGTGAAGAAACTGAATCTCCTCAGTTTAATGGCCTCTGTCCAAGTCCAAATAGCAGACCAGGTAGGATTGCAGTTATGTAATGTTTTGACCTAGTGATCTTCATTTATATATCTGAATTAATTAAGACTGGACCCTCTGTGGATCAACTGGAGAGTCAGATTAAGTGGTGAGCTTGGGTTTACTATTTTTTGGTAAAATCTTTTTTGTTACAGTATATTGTAAATGTTATATCTCATTTTTGTATATTTTGATAATGAAATGCATTTGAAGACACATTTTAGAATGTAAATAAAACTGTTGAATGTTTTACATTTATTGCCATCACATATCTGGATATTTGGGAGAGTTCTGTTTATACAGATGCCTAACCCACATTATCGAAGAATACCCAGTAATCAGATTTTATTGATGTTACATGGAGTTAGATTACTGGGAATTTACTGTACAGCAGTCCCTGACTTGTGAACATCTGACTAATGCTGATTTGATTTTACAATCAGCCTTAAAGTCCCCATTTTATCTCCTTGTTCTGCTATATGAACTAATTTTGACGTCCCCATAATATGAACAATGCTTCTAATGCACTGTTTCAGCTGTTTATCAAGGAAAAGTTCCTCAATGACTTCAAAAAAGATGAAATGTGTTGGTGTACAAATGTCCATTTATTATCACCATTTACTGCCAACTTTAGTAATTATACCATTTCACTCTTCAAAAAAGCATCAGATCAGGATATTTCCATCATTCAAGGTAAATTTGAAATTGGTTCCTATATGTAAAAAATTGGCTTTTGTATGTTGATTTTTGGTGACCCTGGAATGCATCCTCAAATTATAGCAGCACACGTCCTTGGAAATCTGGTTTCAAGTTACGAACAGCTGTTTTATGACTACCTTTTTGAAGTGCATCTTGTTCATAAGTTGGGGACTGCCAGAATTATTTTGCATGGAAGGAATTCTTATATGTAATCAGTAATCAGTATATAGTAGTAGTATTTATTGAGTTTGACATTCTATTTTCACTATGTAACACTATTTTTGCCCCTGGGTAGTAAGTGTAATTTTCTAATTGCTTATACTGTGTCCTATCAAGACAGCTCCCCTAAGCTATCTTCTGAAAATCTAAGTGAAGTTTGAAGGGGGGAACAATAGGCTTTTTCTATTCTTTGGAGGCATAAACTATTACAAAATATTGCATTCTACCCATGTAGCTCTACCACTTGGAGTGTACTATAGAGCGATGGTCTCATTTCTTGCAGGTCAACGTTCATTCCCCGATTGTCAAATTGGTTGGGTACCATTCCTTTCCCCCCATCCTATACCGAGTCCTTATGCTCGTCCCTTTCAAGTGCAATATGGTCATAATGACCTAGTGCTTTTTTCTGGTAATTATCTAACCTTACTACCCAGGTATATAAAAGAAACCTAATATTTAAAAAAGCACAAAGTAAACAAGAGCAAATGTTTTACCATGTAATTTTACTTTTTTCTACTTTGAATTGACTTTTAGAATTGAACTTCATTAAAGAAATAGTTATTTGGTTCACAGACTCGCCTACTGGAGGTGGAGACTATATCACCCCACTGAAGAAGAGAAGACTGGCTCGAGAGTCGATGTCTTCTGAACTGTCATCCACACCACCCTCCACTCCCGTCCACTCCACCAGTTTGGAGGAGGATAAAATGATTGAGGAGGTATGATGTCTAAAATTATTGTAGAGCATCAACTTGCCTTGATTTATCTTTCCATTAAGTGGTGAATATAGGTGCCTAAAATTGATGGATTCTAACCTTCAAAGGACACGTGTTATTTTAGAATGATAGCTGGCTCATTCTGCTTATATTTGGATCAGTAATGGTGAATACTTTTTCACTATCTCTGTAGTATGAGTATCAGCTTTAATAAACTTTTTTAGGTATCTTGTTCTTTATAGTTTAACCTTTTGATGTAGCTACTGACAAGAAATTAACAATTATCAAGTTATTAAATACGTACAGTATTTAACTTAACTTAATTACAGACTTAAGTAAAGTTTGTGAAGTAAGAAATCTTAAGACCAGTTTAGTTCAAATAGTGTAGGCAGAATTCAGCTTCAGCAACATAATGCAGGATTGAGTTGGAAGCAGATTGTAGTAAATAAAGCATTAGCTTTGACTACGAATCATCTGTTGTAGTTGGTTTCACGTCGATTCGTAATAAGCTCGGCTATATGAAGATACTTCCTACATCACCTACATTCCTGCATAATGCAATGTCCGACATTGTCAAGTCTCAGCTGAGGATCCCAGGTTGAATTCCTGCAGTAGAACAGAGATGGCCATATTTTCATTCACCTCATGCCTCTGTTCACCTAGCAATTCTTAGCTATGTATCGGTAGGCAAATAAGTATCTGAGTTAGGGAAGTGTTGTGGGTTGCATCCTGGGAAAGGTTTGTAGTTGGCTGGGGGGGGGGGACTTGGATGCTGTACAGGCTTACCATCACTAACAATGGGGGGAATCACATACTGCATATATATTTGTACCTAATAGCCAAAACTGTACAACTATGCCTAGTATGCAATACCTGTTTTACCTAACAGCAAAACTAATTTTTCATATTTTCAATTACTACTTTCACAATTTTATTGGCCCACATAGTATTAACAATTTATCATTCTTGTGACACATTTTAGCTTTGTAATTGTCTGTAAATGTTTTGATGATGCTAAAATACATCTTCTAATATCTGTATTTCCAGAAAAATCACTTGTGTAACCATTCTATTTGCATATCTGTGATGAAAGAAAGAAAAGCATGAAAGTTTTTATTTTTTTTTATTTTTACATCTGTGTTGACCAATCATAGGTGCACATTTTCATTTAATTTTTTATAATGAAAATACAGCAAATGAAGGATATTGAAATGTTCATTAGCACTTATATTCAGTGCCAGCATGCAAAATCTATTATCAATATTTTTTAACATCTTTACTCTAGAAAATTTATTTGTAAACAGTTATGATATCAATAGGTATAACACAAAAAATAACTTAAAATATAAAAAGATTTAGAATACTGTGCCACTGAGTTGGGCATGAGATGCCTGGACTGTTCATGGGCAGGCATATGGCGACAGGCTGGAACACGAATCTATTAACATGTTATATTGATACTATAGGGTATTGTGTTACAGAGTGGCATCATTTTGTACATTATAGAGAATTTTGATTGTGCCATTCCTCGAGCGGTCGTCTGTACCGAGTCTAGCATAACAAGGACCATTATCTGATGGCATGAAGAATAAACAAATGGTAGTGGAGTTTTGTAAGAGAATTAACTCAGCCACCATTATTCACTATGTATCTTTGGCCAAATGGTCATCCTAACACCATAAGATGCCACCACCACCACCACCATCATAAATCACCTGATGTAACCTTAAGTTATTTCTTATTTTGTCATTAATAATGTTTTTTCTTTTATGTTTTCATCTTTATTTTAAAGACTTTAGGTTCAGTCATGTCCTTTAGCCGCAGTAAGTGGCATTCTTGCTTCACAAAAATTACTTCACCGTGACACTTTCTGCATCCTGTTATGTTCATCTAGATGTCTGACCTTCACAAGAGAATTTTGAACCAGTAATGACTTCCATTTTAGGACGAGATGAAAAAAAGTCTCCCCATGCAGTAGATCTAAATGTTATAAGTTGATCCTGTTCAAGACTTGATCAACATTATGATTACAGTAATGATTAACATTCATCAATCATCAAAGTTGTCATCTGGTTATGTGAGCTGTAGGAGGAAGCCAAGTGGTGTGATTAATCGTGAGTTTTGACAAATTTGTGCAGGTGGAGAGGACTCGTAGTTATTTTGGACTTTTTCATTCTTGGCTCCACTTATTAGTTTGTACAATGTAATGTTTGTATTGAATAACTATGATTCTGTCTGGGAATGTCTAGAAATGGACACAAACACTGATGGTAAAGATCAACATGTGATTTGAAAATTTCCAAATCACATTTAAATATGTGAATGAAGACATACTAAAGAATGTGTTCATGACATTTGTAAGATTGAACTTTGAATATGCAGAAATTGTGTGGTGTCTTTATCTCAAAAAGCACATCCATTACAAAGGGTGTGAAGATATGCTTCTGTGTGGCTCCCAAAATTTAAAAGAAGCTATGAGAAGAGGCTAGAGGCATTAAATATGCCAAAGCTGGAAGATAGAAGAAGAAAAAAATGTAATATGATCTCTTTGTATGAAATACAAAATATTGTAATGATAGGAATTGATATAATTGACAAGGAGGAACTTTTAAAGCCTACAACTTCAAGAACAAGAGGCCATAGCAAGATCACAAAATGTGCCAGGAAAATAAGTGAAAGTTCTCTATGGGAACAGAGTTGTAGACTGAACAACTATAGTGAGGTGGCAGTAAATGCCTAAACCATCGAATGTTGCAAAGCGTCGTACAACAAAGATTAATGGGAAGACGGGACACCACGGGCATAGCACTCATAACAACACTTAGGTAACTGCAGATTTTGCAAACACTTTTAATAAATGTAGTCCTTTAGTAAGAATTACTGTATACAATTTAGTAATATCCCACAAACTCAAAGGTAAAGAAATACTGTGATTATTTGGATAAAACGATACATTTAGGACATCTGGAACTCTGGCATGTTGGATAATTAAAGAAAATATTGTGCAACATCAAATTTTTTGTTAATGTGCACTTGCTAAAAATACAGGTGAACCTCATCTAACAAATACTAACACTGCGAATATTTGGATGTCGGTGTGTGGGATTTTGTGTTGGCATGTTGGAGTTGTTGGCTCATGAGAGTAGGTGGTGTGTAGGAGTGGAATTTAGCATGTGGGAGTGGGTGTTATGTGAGAGTGATTTTTGGCTTGTGAGAGGGGTGCCAGCATGTGGAAGTGGGTGTGGGCTTGTGAGAGTGGGTACCAGCATGTGGAAGTGGGTGTCGGCTTGTGAGAGTGGGTACCAGCATGTGGAAGTGGGTGTCGGCTTGGGAGAGTGGGTGTTACTGTTGGCATGTGGGAAGGAGGGGTTATAAGGAGTCTTCGAGGGAGTGTTGTCTTGGGGGAGGACAGGGAGGCGATGATGATGAGAGTGGCGGCTCTCACATGTCCTAAGGGACATCTGATTTGAACAGGATCATGTTTGGTCTAGCTTCGGAGGGGTGAAAGAGCTTGGTGGTGGGAGGTGAGTGGAAGGGGCTGTGCGATGAATTGCAAATAACTGTATTCAATATATATATTTGTGTACACTCATTTAAATATTAACAAGAAAGTACAGTGGTTTTTGCAACCATTTTAAGCTTTTGAATTTACACCATACATACAGTCATTTGGTACAGTACTATTTTCACATGGTTTTACAACTTGCTTCTCAAACACACACCTTTCATTCTTGTTTCTCTGCTTCATTTTATCATTATATTCACATTTTGTTTAGCTCAGGACAGCAACTTATTTTTACATATAAAAGGCAACAATCTAGTCAGGCATATTAGAGTAAGTTTGTAAATAGCATAATATCTCATTATTATTATAACACACTAGACTAAAATGGGTTCCTTTCCACAGCAGTTTCTAAAAGTAATGTATTGTTGGCATGTATACAATGGTTTATTAAAATGCAACCTGTAATTGTAAATTTTTATAAATAGTGTATTGTATAAGTGACATAAATATGAATTCAGTATCTTTCTGTTTGCACTAAAGTAATAATAAACTAAGTGTACAATAGGCTGTTTACACTAGTTCATTGGGGTGATGAAGGATGTACAAGTTGCAATTATTGGTGTAAAAATTTGTGTATGAAGTCGTTAAAGAGACCCATAGAACCATTTACTGCATTTATACATATCTATTGTGATACAAAGTCCAGCCTAAAGCTTTACTTGAACACTGACCTAATATTTATATATTTTCAGGTGAAGACGTAACTTATTCCCAATGTGACAGTTTCAGTATACCTGTATGTTCTTGAATGTGTTTATGAAAGGGGCGAGAGGGAATGAAATGGGAGCGAGGGTGTGAAATGGAAGGGGAGTATGTGGTGGCAGGTTGTAAGATATGGCAAGGTGTATGAGGTGGGGGAAGAGTATGGGATGGAGGAAGAGTATGGGATGGGGGAAGAGTATGGGATGGGTGGTGGGTGTATAATTAGATCTGAGTTTTGGTGATGCCGAGTACTTTCTTTCATGTTGCATGTTGAGTTGGTTGAGGCACTTACATACTCAGTGACACTGAGAATTAAATGTCGGATAAATTGAGCCAGTTGAAGATGAGAATATAAGAGCTCAGTGTGGTCCCATTTTATTTTGAACACTTTGCTCATTACTGTCTTGTGGGCTATATTATGTCTTGTTGAGTTACATTTGTGGGTGGCACACAACTGGTAAATACAGTATAGAAAATTGGAATAAATAACAGTATTACTATAATTTCAAAGTATGAGAAAATTTCTGTATCTTGTATAATACCACACAAACATTTTAGATATTTTTTTTGCCTGCAGGATAGTTAAGTGAAGGTTGCAGTTCAGCTGTTCATCAATAACTACATGAAGGAAGGGGGTATGAGGGAACTAGTCATGTCTGTCCCATTAAGGGTTAGGCAACTTGTGGCCAAGTTGTTCCTGGGAGTGTAACCACATAGTCACACACACACACGTGCGTGCACTTACAATACACTTCTGGTTTCTTGACAATAGATAAACTAGCTTAATTGACACTTCACCAGGTCACATATCAAGGAATTTGTCATAATTTTTCCTCCTGGATACTTTTTTTAACGTTATGGTTGAGAAGTATAGAATGTTACAATGTTATTTTGCAATGTTAGTTTTTTTTTTAAACCATTATTAAGATTATATTCTTATGACTTTCATTAAGGCATGATTCAATAATCAGTCTTTCAATATTGATAGGGCATTTATTCATAAGTTGAAACTATTCTAGTCAAACTCTTCATTTTGACTATATGGAAAAATGATAGACCGGGAATCATGTTTAACATTATATTTGTATTTGCGTTTTCAAATTATTTTTATCTGCCGTATTATCATGTTACATTCCTCACTTGGAGTAAAATAAACACATCGGCTTGTACAAATATGAGCTATTTTTTATTCCTGCAAACCTTGTGTTCCGTTTATATTGTTATCCCAACATTATGGGGTTTCATTGTTATCTCAACATTAAGGGTTTCATTGTTATCTCAACATTAAGGGTTTCATTGTTATCTCAACATTAAGGGTTTCATTGTTATCTCAACATTAAGGGTTTCATTGTTATCTCAACATTAAGGGTTTCATTGTTATCTCAACATTAAGGGTTTCATTGTTATCTCAACATTAAGGGTTTCATTGTTATCTCAACATTAAGGGTTTCATTGTTATCTCAACATTAAGGGTTTCATTGTTATCTCAACATTAAGAGTTTCATTGTTATCTCAACATTAAGGGTTTCATTGTTATTTCAGTATTAAGGGTTTCATTGTTATCTCAACATTAAGGGTTTCATTGTTATCTCAACATTATGGGGTTTCATTGTTATCTCAACATTAAGGATTTCATTGTTATCCCAACATTAAGGGTTTCATTGTTATTTCAGTATTAAGGGTTTCATTGTTATCTCAACATTAAGGGTTTCATTGTTATCTCAACATTAAGGGTTTCATTGTTATCTCAACATTAAGGGTTTCATTGTTATCTCAACATTAAGGGTTTCATTGTTATTTCAATATTAAGGGTTTCCCGGTCGAGGACTGGGCTGCAGGGACACTAAGCCCAGAAATCATCTCACGATAAGCTCAAGATAACCTTCATTGTTATGGCAATGTATTGTCTTGAAACTTTTAAACACTTCAATTTAGCAAAATAGTGTAGCCATTTAAGTAGTGCAGTGCAGCCTCCAAGCAACTGTAAAATATATTTTTTAATTTCTGTGAAATATCTTGAGAAAGGCATATTGGTATTTACTTGAAGCAAAACAGCTGTTATATATGATCATAAAGCTGGTTACTCTCATTGTTGGGGACTGTAGCTCACTGACAACTATTGTTTTTATATGAAATTTTGTTATCTGTTTGTTGATGACAATACCAGCCCATGTGAGCCTCACTGCTCTGATGTCTAGAGTTTGAGCTTTGGCTTAGAAGACAAGAGGAGTTGTATGTCACTTGGCATTAATACTGATGTTACTCGTCACCTTTTGACATTATCCTCTGCTTTAAACTCTACAGCTGCCCAGTGTTTGGGGAAAGTTACAAGTATGCTGGAGGATACTGTAACAGTCTTCTTTCCAGCCCTTCCCATGAAAGAGAAGGGAAACAGAGGGAGCAGATGTTTCCAGATTGCACAATAGAAGATGGTCAGAGCAGTAAAGAGGCGGGTGCACCAATACCAGGAAGTGATCTATGGTTTCCACTTCGCAAGGGCATCACAGACTATAAAGATTATCAGGATGAGTCAAATAAGTATGCATTAATACAAATGTGGCCATTTCATAAATGAATGACTGGCAAATTTAATCCGTGATTCTTTTATCTCGCCCATGAACATGGAGAGGAATCGGTCCTGATCAATGCTAAGTATGTGCCTCAGAAGATTGAAGGGAGTCCATCTTTCCAATGAGCTCTACAAGCCTGATAAAGCTCTCGTAGTAGTCAAGGACTACTATGAGCCACCACAGTCTGAGGAAAGGGGATAGAATAGACCTTGATTGAGCACCTAGATGCCACTGCATTTACCCCTTCATTACTGTGAATGCTAAGGTGCAATGGGACCATTTGGAGGAGTAACCTCCATTTCAAACTAGAGGCATAACAATATAGCTTGTGTCTGATGTCATCAACCAGTGGTATGTAGACAGCCATGAGAAATGAGATGGGACATAAATTTTGAATCTACATAGAAAAATGGTTTATATAGGACAGTGATGAGATGTAGGGAGCAGAGCACCTACTAGATGAATATAATTTCCCTACAGGCTGGTGTGGTCTGAAAAGTCTCTTCATGTCTGGCAGAATGATAAAGGGGCAGAGTATACCTCCATTGAAGTTGATGAGGGAGAGGACATGTTGGAGCCATCTGTAAATACCACAAAGAATTCAGCACAGAAGGTGTTACAGAGTTTCCAGAACAGGCGTTGGGCTTCACCACTGCTTTCCCAATGTTCTACAGGGTAACACTGGGAATACTGTGGAGATGTGGGAAGGGTCTTCCTCTCACGATGGAATTAGTGTCAAGGTGGGTACTGGAACGGATGATGACAGTTCACGAACAGTTCTACATAGCTTTTCAGTGAATATCTGGCATGTGTCCTGGATACCAGCCATCTTTGGCTGCCTACCTAAATGGCTAGAGTGTTATATGCACATTTTTGTTCATGTAATTCTTCTTGGGAGTACAAGACACCCAGGATTTAGCATGCCCTTGAAAGTAACCTCAACAAAATAAGCACATGGACCAATGCATGGCAAATACAATTCGTTGTGGAGAAATACCGCACCATGAAGTGAGGAATAAGTGAAGCCAGGCTATATTTAGTTTACAAATTATGTTGAGAGACTAAAGAACTTAGTGAAGAACAGAGATTTAGGGTTCCTGATGGATAGTAAACTGTCACTGGAGAACAGCATCATGGGCACAATAAGATGAGCCAGTCATACTCCAGTCAATTTTAGAATTGCCTTTAAACAGTAAATGGATAGAGTAATGTTAAAAAAAAAAAACATTTAAAATGTTTGAGAAACATGAATGTGCAGCGTTTGTATGGTGTCCATGTTTCAAGAAACATATAAAGTAAAAAAGTGCGTGGTCATTCTACTAAATGGCCTCTTGGCTTAAAGAATATAACTTTTGAGGAGTGGTTGGTGGCATTAAATATGTTGATACTAGTAGAAAAGAACAAAATTGTGACAGGAGTTGACAAAATATAAAAGGGGGGAGGGGGTGTTCTGAAATCTACAATATTGAGAACAAGAGGACAGACTCAAATTACAAAAACAAATGGGCTGAAAAAGTGTATGAAATTCTTTTTTTTTTGCAAACAGAGTAAGAGATTGATGTAGAGGGTAGTGTATGACAACACCAGTGGAGACCTCAAAACTGTATATAACTTAAATAAAGGGTATAGGGAAACTGGACACTACGAGCGTAATTCTCATTATAAAATTGCATTTGGGTAATTACATGCATACCAGGAGAAAATTTTGAAAGTCTAAAGAGAACTTAGTATAATAGCACTAAAGGAGGGAAGGGCCAGAGGTAATATGATCACAATGTACTTGATGATGACACCATTTTCATGGTGAGGGGACAGTTTACAGCTTGTGGTATAGTAGACAGCAACCTTACCTCACCCCATGCAAGAAATATCACCATATAAATCTAGCCCTGGGTAGGGAGGGATGATTGTGTGCCAATCTCTTATGCCTTTGTTCACCCAGTAGTAACATGGAGTTGGTTGTAAGCGGATTTGATTGTACAATCCATCAGCAAATAATACATGGACATAGGAAGAACATGACAAATGAGAAATGAACAAATCCACAAGGGCCGTGACGAGGGTTCAAACCTACGTCCGAGAGGATCCCAGACAACCCTGAATCGACTGAGATACGACATGGTCACGACCTTTGTGGATTTGTTCATTTGATGCATCACACTACTGTAATTTCTGTGTGTAATGACAAATGAGAGATTATAGTAAGATCAGATAAAAGATAGAAATGCTATTGTAGGCACTTGATACAACTCGTCCTCCTAATAGTATGTCACATTTTGAGGTATAGTTTACCCAAGACCAAAAAAGTATCGTACTAGGAAATGGTAGCACCTTGCAAAATTGACATAATGTTATGTTTTCTGTTAGTGGGTCCTCTGGTAGGTTAGGATAAGGCACTTTAGTACCACAGTCTCTTAACATTGGGAACACTCGCAAGAACGGGGCTGGATGACATTAATATGAAGTGAATAAGACTGGGAGTCCAATGAGGCAAGGATGGAGGACATTTGGGTTGGTAAATTTATGAATCTTATTTTGAAGACATTTATGAATCTAGATGTTAAACAAGCCACAGAAACAAGGAAAAGGGATGTCATGAATGCTTGGTATGGTATGTATGAGGAAGAAAAGATCTTTTTTTACTTTCAGTGCCTACCTTCATTAGGCAGAGACCATGACCTTTTGGAAATT
Organism: Procambarus clarkii; assembly: GCF_040958095.1. Taxonomy (NCBI): domain Eukaryota; kingdom Metazoa; phylum Arthropoda; class Malacostraca; order Decapoda; family Cambaridae; genus Procambarus; species Procambarus clarkii. The sequence goes on from NC_091187.1 coordinate 20,299,041, forward strand.
AGATCTGCAATAATTATATGCAATACATTATAACTTTAAGAAGAGACTGGGAAAAGTGAGACAGATGAGAAACTCAAATTTGAGGATTACCTTGAGGTGCTTCCTCATTCATTTGAGGATGAAGCAAGGAACTTAACAGGTGCTTTAATGGATTTGATTGAAAGTTTTGTTCTTAGGCAAAGAAGTAAATAATTTGTGTGCAAAATTTTGAGATATGTGATGAATGCATCCACAAATTTATACCTAAACAGATACAGAACTGGAAAACTTGATTTGTTCAAGAAATTGTTAAAGGCCTGGAGATAAACATAAAAACAGAATGGATGGTTGATAGATGTATTCTATAAATTCATAAGCAACAAATGCACGTAAAAGATAAAATCCAGAGTTTAATAACTCTTAACTTTTTTTTTCTCCCTTAGTAGTGTTATTTTTGTATTAATTGTGACTCCAAAGTATAGAAAGTGGCTAAAATTTCCTGCAAACTTTGGTTTGAGCTTTGCCGAAGACATCTTAGGGAAGATGCCTTAAATGTTCCCAATTTCTTATTTAAAGCTGTGACACATTTTCATAAGTTGGCAGCCTTCACGTACCTTCATGACTATCTAAGGCTATAGTCTTTGGAGGCATAAGCAATCAAAATACTGTATATAATATTACTATCCAAGAAGGAAAAATTATTATTATTATTATTGAAGCCTTAAAATATTAATGACTGCTCAAAGACACTGAACAAATACTCAAAACTTAAAAGATTAAGCACTGCTGGAAGGGGAGGAGGATGAAGCTGGAGTCATACTTGAGAGATTGAAAAGTTGAGGTATCTTAAACAAGCTATGGTACATCTTGAAGATGTGGCTTGAGAGGGAAAGGCATGAAGATGGTAGTGGCCATTTACAACTCACTACTAAACACCAGAAAGTCGAGGGAGGAATATGACACATGTAATACACCCTGCTTGAAGATACTGGAAAAGGGAACTGCAGTATCAAGGGGATCAAAGGTTATGGTTCTAAAATTGGGAATTTTGTCCACAGCGAAGTAGACTGTATAACAAAGAACCCCCATGGATGTTATGATGTGTAGAGAACAAAACTGGTGAATACAATGAGCAAGTAATTCCCAAGACAACATAACACTTAGTTGGCAAGAAGAAGAAGAGCTCTTGTGTTTACTCAAAATGAGTCAAGACGTTAGAATATAACATGCTCCCTAGGTGCTAGCAAACCACTGAGATGATATTTGATTACATAATAAGGTTGGAGGAGGAGGGTTACACTATGAAATAGGCTGATGAATACAAAAAATTACAGATACGGGGACTGCAGGAGGTCACAGAAATTCTGTTGAGAGAATGAAATGGTGGGTAAGATGACTAATAAGATGATAGAATTCATAGCTCAGAAATTTGCAGAGGCCTTGCAACTTAACCCTACTTGTGAATGAAAGTGATGAGAGAAGCAAGGTTCAGTAGACAGTACAGAGAAGGAAAGGACAGGACCAGAAAGACATGGAATAAGTACAGAGAACTGGGCACAGAGGCCAATAGGCAGGATATAGAGCCAGAAATGTGTACTCCAGAGTTAGGAGAACAGCTGAGCATCAATTTCAATACAGTTTCAAAAAAAGTAAAGGACCTGCCCAAGCTAAATATGCATTCAGTGTGCCAAAACTAGTTGACAGGAGAGAGAGATTATATAATGATTAGCTCATACAAAATTTATTGGAATTGACAGAATTGATAAAAAGATTTTTTTTTAATTTGCAATATAGAGAAAAAGGTTAATTAAAATTGAAAAGCAAAGGTGATGACAAAATTTATGTAATTCTCCTTTTCACTGATTATAGGAAAGATATAATTCCACAAGTGTAGTTTTCATATTGTAACCACTTGCATAATTACACACATACTCGTACACAGGATTTCATAAAGTTGACAAAGTGGAATTTTTGGAATCTGCAGCTTTCAGAAAGAGTATATACTGTAGATTCAAGATAAGAAAATAGCGTGCGCACCCGCACTAAAATGTGTATACTCTATAAGTTTTCTCACCTCAGTTTTTGTGGTATGTTGTTCATTTTGGTTTCAAATTCGCAATAGAATTCTCTAAAGGGGTATATGCATATAAGGTCAAAAAGCCCGGCGTGCCACCCGCACCAAATACAAAAATCGGCTGAGCATTACCCGTGAGCGTGCAACTGCACTAAAATGTGGATACTCTTTTCAGTTTGATAATTTCATTTTTTGTGTTACATTATTTATTTTGGTATCAAATTGTTTGCAATAGAATTCCTTAAATGGATATATGCATATAGGTCAAAAAGTCTGGTGTGCGCCCCGCAGCAAACCAAAAATCAGCCAAGTGTTACCCGTGAACAAGCCCCCATTGGCACACCCACAACACGCACACTCAAATGTGAATACTGTTCAGTTCAATAACATCAATTTTTGTGTTAACGTCGCTCATTTTGGTATCAAATTGTTGGCGATAGAATGTTCTAAAGGGATATATATATGCATATAAGGGCAAATGGAATAAAGGCCATTTGCAGAAAGGAGAACGTGATTTTCTTCGTCCACTTGTGACATTTCTGTGGGAAATGATAATATTTGACCATTTGGTCGAAGTGATCAACACCTTTCATGTAGTTTTTGTAGTCACAGAGTGCCTTTGGTTTGTTCACAGTTAACTGTTGCAATGAAGATGTTCCGTCACGTTTGCGTACTTGCTTAAGTTTCCATAGCATTATAAAAGTATTGTACTTTCATTGGAATACAGTTTTATCTACTGTCAGTTTACCTTTTGCTTGTAGCTGAAGATCTTGTGGTGCACCATACTACAATCTGAGAGTACCACAGGTGATTATACCTTGTTCAAGCAAGCTTTTCACTCAGTTGAACCGAGTTATAGTAGTTATTCATATATAAATGGTAACATTTGTTCTTCAGTGGTTCAGACCCATAACCGTTTGAATTGTTGTCTTCCCAATTCCTGCATACACTTCAAAATTGTAGATGTAACCAGTAAGCGATTCAGCCAGCATGTACAGCTTTACTCCATACTTATCAGGTTTATTTGAATTATAAACCTTTAAAGCTAGACCATGACATTGACATTGTGCCCTCATCCAAAGACAGATTTTTCTGAGGATTGTATAATGTTTTGCATTTATGTGCAAGATATTCCATGAATGTTCTAACTTTTATCAGTCTTTCTTTGATTGTCTTTGGGAATGGCATTATTGTTACGAGTATGAAAATACTGTACTTAATACTTTGCAATCATTTCATACTGTCTCGCAGTCATAAAAGTATTGAAAGAAGATACATGCCACAATTTACCTGTTTGCCAGTACATTCTCATCATTGGGAGCTTCACAATGCACATCAACCTTGTCAGTCCCAAATATCTGGCAAGCTCCTTTACACTTGCTTTATCCCACTTATTGTTTGTGTTGTTAGAAGCATTGGACATGCTTTGTGATGCATACAAGTTTGTTTCATATTCCATAAATTTCAGCAAATCTTGCATAATAAATAACAAAAAATTTCAGAGGAGTGCTTGGTACTGGTACAGTCAAGCCTGGTGTTCCAGTAAAACTGTCTATAAATGGTGCAGTGTTGTCAGTAGACTAGACATTACGAGAACTGGTGCGTGGGGTATGTTGGGTATGAACGGTACGTCTGGTACAAGTTCTAATAGCAGGTCCTGCACATGTGGTGGTATCAACATCATCACTTCCCTCATTTTCAATTTCATCCTCACCTGCTGTTTCAGTTTCAACCACCTCACTATCTACATCACTGTCACTTTTGGCACTTTCAATATTAAGATAAAAAAAAATCTTCAACTAAAGCCTAGAATTTTGTTGGTGTGAGTTTCACTTTGCTGTACTTTTGGCAAAACACGTCTTCTCCCTCAGACGTGTTTCTTTCCCTGCTTTTGTCCTGGAATGGCTCTGTTCTTGATCACTATCCATCTTGGAGTAAATGTAGTGTGCTTATAAAGGCAGTAACAAATATAGCTGAGGAAAAATAGCTGGAACGGGCACATGCGTTGGACGCAAAGGAGGCCACAGCGGTCACGAACATAGACACGATAAGAATGGGCCTACCACGTGGGAGGCGGTGCCGTGATGCCACGTGGGTCATCACAGAAAATGGGAAGACGTTGGTGCACATTTTAAAGTACGTTCCATAATGATTGGGGAAAAAATGTACAGTAATTTTAACATTTTAATTTTGGATGCAACATGCGTACCCGCTAGACATCCGAAGAGTTATTTAAGGATGCAGTATCCGTCCCCACCGGCTGAAACTTTTAGTGCACATTGATGAAGATGATGGCAAATAAAAGTTTGACATTTTATGTCTTTGGTTAGTGCATTGCATTCCAAATCAAATCAAATGTTTGGTGGCAGAGCCTATAGTTACATCTGACCTATTTCATTTGATTACTGCAACTTTTAAGTGCAAAGCATAGAATGTGCTTTGGTAATGAAAGCAAAATTACTTGGAAAAATTAAAATTTTTGGGAAGTAACAAAGTATTTGTTAAATTTTTTATTTTTGTATTTTTCTGGGTACATTGGTACCTTAACACTTTCCTGGAGTTTCCACTTGGAATTACGGGCGGTTTAGATAAGCGCTTGTCGGATCACGACGTAAATTTACGGACCGTGTTTTATAGTGGGTATTTACTACTCGATCGACTTGGGGTTTGTATGAATATGTTTGCCATTAAATTTGCGTTTTCTCTAATAGGCACAGTGCCTATTTGAGAAAACGGCAATGTATTGTAACTTAGAGGAGAGACTATTGAGTTGGTGACACAACGAGGGTAATCGCCCACTACACACACACACTTGTGTTGGCCGCGATCATGATTCTACATTTATATGCATATGTCTGTGTAGAGAATTTTATTCCGAACACTATACAAACAAAAAAAACGGTGTGAAACAAGTATAAACTTGAAAAAACATGAGCAAAGTAAAAACTTTTTACGCTCACGGGTACAAACACGCGAAAGATTTTATTCGCCACAAATTTATTTGACGCTCTGTTGGCCAATTCTACCCATGTTCTTATAGAACTTTCTATGTTATATATAAAACTTTCTATTGCAAACACATTGCTATAAAAATGAAATACGTAGCTCGAGAAATAATGTCAGGACAGTGAAATAAGTATAAACTTTCAAAGCGCTGCATCACAACAGTGTCGTCGCTGCTGAAATCACGGCTAACGCTTCGCCCAGTTCCCACACTCGTGCGGAACATAATTAGACATTGATAGGCATATGTCTGGGTGGGGAATTTTATTGCGAGTTCAGTGATATCAAAATAAGCGCTGTAGGATGACTGTGAGGCTGGCAACAAACGAAAGAGTATGAACATTTACTTCCTGTTTGGGTGTCACGGCGAGTCATCTTCGTGTTTATTTACTTGTCTGTAAATTGTTTTCAGAATTTTGTAAGCTTATACGACTTGAATACAGGTTTTGTGCATTAATTTTCTTTGCAATGCTTCTTTAAACAGTTATTCATCAGAACATTGAGTGGCAACCTTCTTGGTTTAACAGATTAAGCTAGTCTGCTGCCTTGAGTTATTTGTTGGTCAGTTCCCTGCTTATTGTACTTATGTAGAGCTATCAAATTTTAACACGTTTGGGTGCTAATTAAGTGCAGTATAAGGACAGTGTGATATTAAGTGTACTGATTTTTACTGCTACTCTCCCTTTTATTTCAGATGGAAGCTGAATTGGCTGAGGAAGCCGTGTCTAAGTTAAAGCGTGAAGACGATAATGATTGTGAGGAACGATCATGCCTAATGATTGATGCAGAAAATCCCAGTGAGTACCATGTAACCAAAGACAGTATTGCTAGAATCAAGAGGGAGGTTAATGAAGAAGAAAATGAAGAACTCATTGTTGAGGATAAAAAAAAAATTGACCGAAGTAGGGCAATAGGTTCAAACGAGAACAGTGTATATGGGAAATTTCAAGAGGATGTGAAGGGTATGAAAGTAAAATATGCAGAAGAAAAGGCAAAAAAGACTGCAATACGTGACAGTGCCCAGAAGGCAAAACATTTTATTGGTTTAACGTTAGCAAAGACTTTGACGGAAGACTACGAGCAAGAGGATGAGGAGGGTGAAGTGGAGGCAAACAGAATTGAACAAGTGGAGGTAAAAAAAGGAAGAAAGTGTCAGCAAATAAAGAGAGAGAAACGACAGTATATAGTGAACCGAGAGAAAAATCAGCAGGGTATAAGGAGAGAAAGAAGACAACAAGTGACTAAGAAAGGTAAAAGTTCCAAGAATGAAGGAAAACAAGTGAAAACTCTGCAGAAGGATGTAAAAAGAAAGAAAGGTTATCAGATAAAGGAGAAAGTTGAATATGAAATAAAGCAGGAAGTAAAGAATGAAGCAGATGACCTGGAGGTAAAGGAAGAAACAAGAGAGATCATGACAAAGGTAGATGACTTGGAAGTAAATAAAGAATTTAAGCAGAAAATTAAGAAAGAAATAGATGGACATCATTCAAAGAAAGCAGCAGCAAAATGTGCTACAAAGAAAGGAGTTAACGAGCAGGAGAAAAGAATGGAGACCATTTCCAAGGAAACTGGGAGTGACATTGGGGACTTTAAGACTGAGTTGAGCAGAGAAAAAGAAGCAAAAAAAGAAAGAAAGAAAGCAAATAAAGTTGAAGAGGAAAGACCGGAGGAAGAAGTGAGAGATGACCTTGAAGTGAGAGAGGAAAACCAGGGTGGGGAGATGCTGCCAAAAAATGAGGACACTGAAATTAAGAGAGACAAGAAGTCAGAGAACATAAAGAGTGAAGAAATCAACCTGGACAAAGACAAAAATACAGCGGAAGAAATAGAATTGAAAATAGTTCAGAAACAGGGAAAAGTTAAGAAAGAAAAGGTAAAGAAAAATAGTAAGAAAGTAAGAATTCAGCATATTGTTAAAAAAAAAAAAATTGTCAAGCCAGAGATAGTAAAGCAAGTAAAAGGGGAGGTGCACAGAACAGGCATTGAACACTCCGTACAGGTAAATGAAACTGGTAGTCAAGGCAGTATGGTAGGCGAGTCAAACAAAAAACAAAAATTTGAAAAGATGCAACGATTTTCTCCAAGAAAACGGAAAATGAGGTACTGTATAAAAGAAAAGAAGCAAGTGTTGACAAGAAGAAAATGTACTCGGCAAAATTTGAATAAAAAAATTAAGAAACCACAAAAACAGAAGGAAGCCGAGGGCCAGGTGAAAGTAGATATAGGTGAAGATGAGAAGGTAGAAATAAAACGGGAGGAAGATGTGCCTCAAGGAATAACACAAGCCAAAAATGAGCATGTGGAGATGGTGAATGAAGACGAGACAAAGTTTGTGGAAAAATGTAATTTTCAGATTGTTAAGGAGGAAAGTGAGTCACAAAGCAGCAGTAGAGAAAAAAATAAACTGCAAGAAATTGGCTCAGGAGAAAATGAAAAATTAGAAATAAAGATTGAAAAAGAACAACTAAAAGTAAAATTAGATGAAGGTAATGGACAGGATAATGATACTAAAGATCAAGTTTTGAGAAATATTGAAAAATGTGATAAAAATGTAATTGAAGAAGATCTTAAAACTGATACTTCTTTACTATCTCTAGATCCTCTTCCAAATGAACAGAAATCTCAGAATACATCATCTTCCTCGGCATCATTACTACCACAGCAGAGAAAAAGCACGGATGCAAGTGAAGAGAATCTGGAGAGATTCAGGCCAAGTACTCCAGATAGTCCACGACCCACATCGCCCGAATTGAGAGGACCCCACACTCCCGATGGACCTGCTCCAACTACCCCTGAAGAACTCGCAGTATCTCCACAGAGTCCTAGGTCACCGATGCATTGTCATAGGAGTCCTTCTCCTTCCCAGGATTGCCAAACCGAAGGAGAAGAAACTCTTGAACGGGAACATTCTCTGGAAAGAAAATCGCGGTCAAGAGTAAGAGGACCCTGTACACCCCCGTCTCCACCACCACCAGTGCAGGAGGAGGAAAACGATGAAGGAGAGCAAGAAGATGCTGAAATTTCTAGTAAATCTTCCTCGCAAGCAACTCTACAGGAACAACCAAAATCTACTCCTGTTAAGAGAAAGGTAATTAGATAAAGTTTCGGTCAATTTTATATGGTCACTTCCATTCTGCCATTATGAAATGTTTTATTTGTTAATGTATATACAGCTACTCACACAATCCTGTATATAGAACACTTACACAAGTCAAAAATATTAGGAATGCCTGCATCAATATGAGTGTTATAAGCGAGTGGAATGCAATAGAAGTAGTGAAGCATAACTCAATACACATACTCATACATTCTGTACTGTACTGTACAACAAACCCCCAAGGAACTGGGGAGTGGGGCTTAATCCTCACAAACACAAAGTTAGTCAAAATACGGAGTTAAAACATTTGAACTGCTGTCCATGAGGATTATAGCTGGCCTCATACTATTGGATTATATTTGTGTATTATGGTTCCTCCCAAGCATTCAGCACTGTTTTAAATGTATGTATAATAATTTAGCAAGCATGTCAGGGCTTTTGTAGAGAAAAGAGTAAAAAAAAAAATTTTTAATCTTCTACCTTATCCAAAAAGTTTAGTTCATTTCAAGAATCTATGTGCAGTGTTTTCTATAAACTTAAGCCTTGTTCAGGCCAAGGATCATTAGTACTGTACTGTACACACGATAAGATGATATTTAGGAAATAATATGGATGAATTTCTAGTAAATATGTTAAATTGGTAGAGGAAGACAAGGACTTGACTTGAGCTATATCATATTCTTTAAGCCACAAATAGATAATCACACATGTACACTACTACATATGTTAAATATTTATCTAAAATTTATATTTCCTTATATTAAATGAAGGCACATAATTAAAGATTATACTGATAATTAAAAATACAATGTCTGATTTATTTATCCGCAAATTATATTTTTCTTTAATTTTTACTCTTGTAACAGTTATCAATCTTGGAGTATCGCAAGAGGAAAAGTGTAAGCAGTGAGAGTGACAGTAGAGGGTTGAGTGGACCATCAGATTCATCATCTCCTCCCCCTTCATCTCTCGTGTGTTCCACAGCGTTGTCTGCTCCTTGTACAGACTCTTTGGTCTTATCTTCTAATCCCTCCTCTGCTTCTAACACATCAACACGAGAACCCTCCCTCTCTCCTACATATCTCTCTCCGCTGCCAAAGCTGGGCCGAAGTGAAGCTACAGAGTCTTCCCCTGATATTGCTCTCTCTCCTGTTCGACCACTTTTACTTACACCGCTCTCCGTTGTCCTTGACGGCAAATCTACCAAAGATGAAGTAAAAAGAGGTGGGTCTATTGATATTGCCCATATTTGAAGCTTAGCATCTTCATTGATCCCAGAATAATGAAGGTTTTTGAATAAATGAGAACTGAAATTTAACCTCAAAAAAAAAAATCCTTCCAGTTTGTAGGATGATTACACTTTACATCAATGTTTTGCTGTCAGATGCAGAGAGTAATGGCAGCAGTGGTGGAGATAGCATCAGTGACAGCAGCAAACACATCATCAAGAGCAGTAGTAGTAATGTTAGCAATAGCTGTAGCACAACCACCATCACCACTATTGCTGTTGCCCTGAATGTCTTCACATCTACCAGCACAGCTGTCTCAATTGCTGCTGGAACCACTACAGCTGCTACCCCACTCGCCCCCATCACTGGTAATGTCACATCTCAGGATGTGAAATGGAATGCAGCACCTACCCTACTGGAGCAGCAGAGAGAGAATTTAACGGCAAGATTACGGCGTGAATTCGGACTATGTATATCTGATGACGATGAAGATAAATCAGGTAAGATCCAAGTTTTCACCATCACTTGTTGACTTCAGTTATATAAATAATTCCAAGTATTCATTTCCCTGGGTTCTAGATAAATTTAACAGGCAACAGTCACATAAATTATCATCCACACTTCTGTGGAAATAAACATTCACCCAGGTGAATGGAACACCGTTTTTCCTATGTAGTCTTCTGCTACCTTTGGTGTTACTGCTATTTGAATCTTACGATTTGAAGTCATGGGATCATTAATTTTATGGGAGCTTCATTTAAATTGTTTGAAAAAAATTAATTTGTTCACTTATTTAAGTGTTCTTAATTTGATATGATGTAGTTCAGAATATTTTTTGCAAAAAAAATGAATACTTTGGAAGTTATTAAGATTTAAAATATGTTCTATAATTATTTATCTGAGTATTCAGGGTCATAATCAGTAAGAAAATAATTTAAAATAATTACATTTGATTTTAATTATAATTCATGCTGCACGAAGATTACATAAGGTCATCACTTTATGATAATGAGTGTCATTCTGATATTGGTTTATAGATTTCCACTTGTATAATATAAATACAAACGTGGAGCCACACTCCAACTTCACAATCAAGGCAGAAAAAAGAATTACTTGTACCACTTCATTGATTTGTGCAAGCATTCCACTACCCCATCATACCACATTTGTCTATCAACTGCATATTTGTTATACTCTAATATAACATCCGGTTTGAAGACATTTTCTTTGGTCTGCAGGCTTCTGTTTCTTTGTGAATCATTGTTGTATATGATTCAAAGGAACATCTTTCCTTTGTGAATCATTGTTAGCACATGCACTTCGTGTTTGTCCTTCCATTTGAGCGCCGACATATTGTTAGTCCATTTGAATGCCGACATATTGTTAGTCCATTTGAGCGCTGACATATTGTTAGTCCATTTAAGTGCTGACATATTGTTAGTCCATTTGAGTGCCAACATATTGTTAGTCCATTTGAGTGCCAACATATTACTGTATTAGTTTTCCTACACTGACACTCGTCAATACTTTTGCTTGTCTCGAAGCCATTTGCTGTTTTGGGGGGCTTCACTGTTTCAAATGTTGCAGTATTGCATTCAAGCAAATAAGTGGGACAGAGTGGGACTGGTATAATTAGTTATCAGTGTATAGAATGTGTTCCTTGTTGATCAGTGGCACCATCAGTGCCTTTTTTACACTGCCAGAAAGCCTGTTGAATTGTTCTTTATCACATTTACATCAGTGGCAAAATACAGGATTATTTCTATGATGAGTCCTAACTCATAATTGCAAAATATGAATAGTTTTAGGGTCCAATTGTACTGCTTTGACAATATATATACTGTTTGAACAAAGCTCTTCTCTTGAATAACATGAGAGAGTTCATGTTCTCTTGAACAATATAAAAATAAATTACAACCTTTTATATTGGTAAACACACAAAAGATTTGTACTTGTTGTTAAGGTCTGTGAAGATGTGCCTCACTATACAAAGTTAGTCACGTTTACCTTCTATATCGTTATCCTCAAATGTATGTATCAGAGGAGAAGCAGAAATCTGTGTGAATTTGCTGAACATGGGGGTTGGTATGACAGCGTCCTTGTTTCAATATTTCACTCAAGATGGATGTGGGTGGGTATAAGTAGGAGCTGCCTCGTATGGGCCAATAGTTACCTTCTGCAGTTACCTTCATTCTTATGTTCTCCATAACATGCTTCTTTGCATGTGCCATCAACATTGTTACTGTCAGGAATGTGTATATTTTTGCCACATTAGTCTTTCTCCGTCAATTCTTACAAGATTGTGGAGCTAAATCCTCACAATCAACTACAGTTACAGTCCACCTGTTCATTTCTTTCACAATGTTTTATGTGTGCCTTATAAAAAAAAAATGCTGTGAAAGTCTTAATTCGCACATTTCGTCATCAGCAACAAATATTGCTCACACCAGTGTTGCCCAGATTCCTAAAATTCATTTGTTTACAAAGAAGTGCAAAATACCATCAGTACAGCAGACACTCGTTATAATATGAAGGAAAAGCAGAGACAGTGACATTGCGTGCAACCTATAAAAACTGTGGACATAGCTGCACTTCACAAAGGAGAAAGTAGAACACAGGCAAAAAATTAGACCTGTCACATTGATGTTATACATCATTAAGGTTTTTGAGAGGGTGCTCGGATTTATACACAGATTTTGCAAAATCATTTTCTGTATTAACACTGCCTGGGCCAGCAGGCCACCTGCAGCTCACCACAAGGTAGGCCGGGTGTTGCCCGTGAGCACACAACCCAATGTTAAACTCTCACACACAATGGTTATACTATCTAATAAGAATAAGATAAAATTAATGGATGATGGCGTTAACGTCATCTCCCGAACTGCGTGTATTGTTTTAATGATTCCGAGAGCATCATCATGAAGCCCAAGTATTGTTTTAATGACTCCGAGAGCATCATCATGAAGCCCAAGTATTGTTTTAATGACTCCGAGAGCATCATCATGAAGCCCAAGTATTAAATGAAATGATGGAATAGTAGCCCATAAAATGAAAGTTTAAGAATAACATAAAGAAGGGAGATGAATTTAAAATTTTCTATTGAAAAATTACAAAAAGTGGCAATAAATCAAACAAAATCTAGCCTGAGTTTGATGCAAAGTTCTGTTCCATAAGGTACAATCTGCACTGTAACTTCCTCATCCTTATTAAAAACATCGACAGGAATAGAAACCACAGTTTTGTGTCATCCTTAGCTGATGACACCAAAATAAATATGAAAATAACACAAGGGAAAGATTCAGAAAATTTGCAATCTGATATTAGCAAGGTCTTCTAATGGGCAATAGAAAATAATAATGAAATTCAATGGTGACAAATTGTAATTAATTCATTATTGGAAAAATGGAAACCTTCAAAGAAATACTGGAACAGGAGACAGACTTATTGTTATAGAAAGGAGTAACGGAGTCAAAGACCTTGAAGTAATAAGGTCAGAAGATCTGGTGTTTAGAGAACACAATAAAGCAAACATTGCAACAGCCAGGAAAATGATAAGGTGGATAATGAAAACCTTTTAAACAAAGGGTGGCGCGCTAATTTTTGAAGCACTGGTGCTGTCTTACGTGGAACAGTTTTCAGGCTTTGCATCTCCTTTCTTGGTAGGTGAGATTGCAGAGCTGTAAAGTGTGCACATCCTTTATTGCATGCATAGAATCAGTGAAGCATTTAAACTATTAGGACTGACTCAATGCACTCAAAGAGTACTCCTTGGAATGACAATGAGAAAGATGTCTCATAATATACACATGAAAGATACTGGAAGATAAGGTTCCAAACCTGCACAATAAAATTGCAACATATTGAAGTGAGATTTGTAGGGAAGTGCAAAATAAGTCCAGTGACATTTAAGAAGGTTGGTCGCAGACCAGATCAATATTGCTTCTACATTATTAGATCCTGAGTGCCTTTTCTATTTCCAGAGGAAAGACTTTTTTTGTAGTTATAGTTGTAAACAACTAAACATCTTGAGCTACAAGTTATGGAAAAAAATGTTCATTCATAACTTGAAGAGCAAGCTTAACAAGAGTACTGAAACAATGGGAGGTATAAAATTACCAGGTACAATAGCTGGGGGTCTTAAGGGGGTCTAATCACAGAAAATAAAAAATGTTCCGATTTTTTTGAAAATTTAATCATGGAATGGTTATAGAAGGGGCTGCAACTGGTCCAAGTTTCAGCATCACACCCTAAATAGAAATGGAGAAAAAAAATACAGAACGTATTATGCAACGAATTTTCAACATTTTCAAAAAATTTCAGGGAACACGTGTCAACTAAAATCATTTCTATAACACTCAGATATCACATTAGCATGTGAGGTGGAAGTGAGGTTTATTTGCTGATCCACATTAAATAAATAAATAGATACAGTACAGACATGCATATGCATGTACATACTCTCTCCTACATGTTTGTAGGAGATACTACATGTTTGCTGATGATGCTAAATTACTAGAGAAGATAAAAGACAGACAATTGGCATGCCCTTCAAGATGACCTAGACAAAATAATTGAGTGTATCAGCACTTGACAGAAATGTCACATTATGGAATGTAGAATAGGGGAAAATAGGCCACACACAACCTACAAATTATATGAAAAGGCACTAAAGAACTTGGGGGGGGGGGAAGTTTAGGGGTGGCTGTGGATATTACTGTCAGCAGAGGAATAAAGGAATAAACACATAAAGGAATAAATCCACAAGGGCCGTGATAAGGGTTCGAACTTACTCACGGCTTGCCTGAGCCGTGATGGCTCAGTCGATTAAGGCGCATTTAGGATCATTCTGGACATAAGTCACAGTGACTTACGTCCAGGTTGATCCAGTTGATATGTCATGCTATTGTGATTAATGTGTGTATCACATAAAGACCATTGTGCAAGAAGCCTGTGCTGCTCTTTCCAACTTCAGAATCATATTTAAATACATGGACTGTGAAATGTTAAAGAAATTGTCCTTTGTGAGGAGAAAATTGGAATATGCAGCAGTTGTATGGTGCCCACATCTCAAGAAGCATATAAAAACTGGAGAAAGGGCAAAGACATGCCACTAAATGACTACCAGAAGTGAAAAGCAAGAGCACTGAGGAGAGGCTAGAGGTGTTAAATATGCCAATGCTGGAAGATAGAAGGAAAAGGTGGAAAGTCCATTACATCCAAAATGGTAACAGGAAACAACAAAATTGACAAAAAGGAATTCCTGAAGCCTAGAACTTGAAGAATGAAAGGTCAAAGATTCAAACTAAGGATTCAAACAAAAATGCCAAAAAATATTAGAAAGTACAGGACTTTTTTAAGTACTGTAATTAAACAGAGTGGCAGTTGGAATAAGTCAAGTGAAAAAGCAGTGGAGGCCTAAATCACCTGTACAGTACTAGTAGTTTTAAAGTGCCATATGGCAAAGTACTGGGAAGATAGAAAACTATGAGTGTATCTCTCGGTCTCTTTTTTTATGCTTAAGTAATTACATTTAGGTAATTTCATCTATACAGTATATATATCTTAGTGGCTGAAGTAAAGGACCAGCCAAAGCTGTTGCATGTTGCTGCAAAAGGGCAACATTACCTTAGCTCATGTGATCATGATAAGGGGATGAAGAAAGATCCTTTCGTAAAGTTCAAAAAGTTCAAAAGGAGGTTCTTAGGGGTATGGTATACGAGTCAGAAGTGGATATAGTATATGTAAATGGTATACAAGTCAGTATACAAATAATATGCAAGTATACAAATGGTATAGTATATAGTCAGTATACAAATGGTATAGTATATAGTCAGTATACAAATGGTATAGTATATAGTCAGTATACAAATGGTATAGTATACAGTCAGTATACAAATGGTATACACTAGCATAGAGTCAGTCTACATATGTATATAGTCAGTATACATATGGTGTACAAGTCAGAGTGGATACAAATGAAGGGGCATAATAGCAGGATAGAAACGGTACTGATCTCCTTCATTTACCCGAGAGCCACGTGGCCATCATTCAAGTGGCCTTGACAGGAACAGGAAGCCTGTAACTTGTCAAAGGTTCCCCCCCCCCCATTTTGCCTGAAGATTTTTCCAGCTGGATTTTGAACTGCAACAATGTCTTGGCATTTTCAGCTTCGGTAGGTAGGCACTTCTATGGGTTTATAACCTCATGCTAGAAAGCATTATAGTCATTAAAATTAAGTAAAAATTCATATGATGGAACTAACTGCAACAAAAGCAGTTTGACCAGTCCAGCTATGACAGTGGTTGTTAGTGGAAGCTACAGTATGTAAGCTTAGAGTGCTAACTAGGCTCTTCAACTGTGCTTTCTCTGAATTTGAAAAAGGCATACCATATGTAACATTAATCATTTAAAAAAGAAAACAGACAGGAATTCTCAAATTTACGAAAGGTCTTTCTAACATGCATTCCATGCCAAGTACTGGAGGAAATAATAAAGGAGTGTTGGTGGAGCATCTGAAATGGATCAAATTTGTAAGCGAGATAACTAGGAGGCAGAGCCCGAGAGTTGGGCCTGACTTCCTGTAAACACTGATTCGTAAGCACCCACTAACTATTTGACTGACTGGTAAATGTATATTAATATTCTTATGCTTGTCATTATTTTATAAGCATGTTTCTGAGCTTTAAGAGGAGTATCTTTGAATGTGTTGTAATAATCATCTACAGTATAATCAAGGGGAGCAAGTCCTACCGTTACCTCCTCGTGGTGCTCCCTGGGTAATGCTAACAACGGAGGCAACACACTATAACTGCAACACATACACACACTTAGGTAATTAATCACATATCATTTAACCCCAACATTAACATAATGGTATAATCCAATGTCAGACCACCTAAATGTTGGCCTCTACTTATGAGATAACTCCAACTACAGGTGATCTAACACTGGATTATGCTCCCAAGGACACTAAGATGACTTGCCTCCTTTAGCAGCAGGTGACCTCACACTAGATTATGTTCCCCGAGGACACTATAAGATGACTTGCCTCCTTTAGCAGCAGGTGACCTCACACTAGATTATGTTCCCCGAGGACACTATAAGATGACTTGCCTCCTTTAGCAGCAGGTGACCTCACACTAGATTATGTTCCCCGAGGACACTATAAGATGACTTGCCTCCTTTAGCAGCAGGTGACCTCACACTAGATTATGTTCCCCGAGGACACTATAAGATGACTTGCCTCCTTTAGCAGCAGGTGACCTCACACTAGATTATGTTTCCCGAGGACACTATAAGATGACTTGCCTCCTTTAGCAGCAGGTGACCTCACACTAGATTATGTTCCCCGAGGACACTATAAGATGACTTGCCTCCTTTAGCAGCAGGTGACCTCACACTAGATTATACTGTGGATGAATAATGCAACAGGTGTAAAGATGTCCTACTTAAATTCCCTTGAACTTTATTGGTACAGCATATTATTAACATAATGTATATGTTTATACTGGTGAAACTAATTTAAATGTAGATGATATAACTACACGGCCAACAACTGAATTGAGGTAGCCAATCAGTTGATGCATATTGTAACTTTGGCCACTGATGTTTTAATACAACTAGATAGCTTGATTAACATCTCATTTCAAAAGATATTGTCCTACAACTTTCACATATTTGAGAATGAATGCCGAGTAATATTGACTGACACAGGAAAATCCATGCAGTAGAACAACCATAATTATTACACTCAAAAATCACAATAGAGTGATGCATCAAATGAACAAAACCACACGGGCCGTGATGAAGGTTCTAACCTACGTCTGAGAGGATTCCAGACACTGCCTTAATCGACTCGGCCACGACATGGTAAAAGAATTGCAACCGGGAGTTCAACTTGACCTACCACGGATCCTGCAGTCTCTCCAAGACACAAACCAGAGTTTTACACAATTTCCCCATGCACTCGGACACCGGCACTCGCACATGAAGTAAGGGCGAAGAGGTAGAACAACTTATTGACAGAGCCAGAGTGCATGGGGGAATTGTGTAAAACCTTGGTTTGTGTATCGAAGAGACTGCAGGATCGTGATAGGTCAAGTTGAACTCCCGATTGCACTTCTTTTACCATGTCGTGGCCGAGTCGATTAAGGCAGCGTCTGGGATCCTCTCAGATGTAGGTTCGAACCCTCATCACGGCCCTTGTGGATTTGTTCAACTTCGTGAACCTTCAAAATTTTTATTTAAGACCACAGTGGAGATCACCAACACCTTCAATTCCAGGTCCCTAAAGGCCAGTCAGGGCAGCTCTAGAGTATTCAAACGGGAATTCAACTGAGACTGCTGGAGACAGGCAAAATCACCACATATAGTTTTTGTCCCCTGATAAGCACTAACTTTATCAGGATGGTCCAATAATAGTCACATGCAGAGCGCAGACCCCACAAGACTCAGGGTCGTTGGTGTCACCTGCCCAACAGGCAGCATGGTGGAGGCAGAATAATTGCTCGTTGCCACGTGGCACGAACAACAAACTCGAACAAGACAAGAGTGGATAAGGAGGGGCCAAATGGGCCACTAAAACACTAGGGATGGTTCACCCACCAGACCTAAAAAATAAGCCGACACAGCCTGAGCTACACGGCTGTGATGGCTGACCTCTGCATGCCGCATATGTTGAGCATGCAAGCCACCAGTGTGGCCCACCAGCCAACTTCACTCGTGACTTGGTCCAAGACTCGAGAGCAACAAGATCCCTGACTCACCCTATTGGGTGAGTTCGTTAGGTGGGTTGTGAGGCTTCAGCCTGTTTTGAATCCAATGGTTGCCTGTTTTGGTTCACTGACTATGGATGCCTTCCCTGTTAGGGTGACAGACTTGTCATCTTCTCCCATGCACCTTTTTGAAGGAAAGGGGGAGGGGGGCTAGGTTCTGGCTTTGGTTCCCAGTAAGCCTAAGAATTCCACAGCAGATGTGACCTAGTAGTTGGGGGGCAATCTCAGCGAGATAACTTCAGGAAACCCCTTGTGGCTTTCCCCCAGAAATCATATACTTCATACTTCATTGTGTATTTATGAGAAAAAGCTGCTCATTCCAGTTGTGCCATTAAAAAATATTGTAATAGAAAATATAATAGTACAATATTATATTTTCTACAATATTATATATACTACCCTACCTGTTAACCTAACCAAAAAGTAGCCTAAACTAAAGGTATACATTTTTACATGACATTTCATTATACAGTGTGAACTCTAGAACAAACTGTATGGAACGAGGCCAATTCCTTGCATGGAGGATTTCTGTTGAACAGTCAGTCCTCTGGCAAACTTTTCCTTCCCCTGGTAAAAAAAAAATTGAATAATAATACAGTAATAATAATGTTTTTGGAGGGCCTACATCCACAGTAATGCATATACTGGTTTGTTGCTTACCTTACCAGTAGTGTAGTTTAATGAAATATTTTCATAATAGTGTAACCTTGAAACACATTACGTAAGTTCCATCATAATCAACATTGGTCCAACTTTTAAGAAAAACAAAATTGCAAAATTCATTTCTTGTACATTGTACATTTTGAATATCACATAGGATATGACAATCATCAGCAAGCAATTCTATATAAGAATTACTACTAATGACATTTATTTGTGGGTGCACATTTAACATAATAGCCAAGATGTACAAAAAGCAACCCAGTCTCGATATAAAAAATACATACTGAATAAAGTCATTTAATATTCATTTTGTACTCGACTTTATTTTAACCGTCACATTCAATAGTGATGATTATGATGAACAATTTAGTGTCAAAATATATATACAAATATATATATATATTTACAATAAACATTAGGCCAAATATAAAAAATTACTACAGTATAATTAATTTTCTTCTCACCTTGCACTGGTGAGAGGAGAGGGTGTGCGTGTGAGCACCCTGTGTGTGTGTGTGAGCACCCTGTGTGTGTGTGTGCATGAAGCGTGTGTGTGTTTAATTACCTATAAATTACCTAGGTGTAGTTACAGATGAGTGTTATGCTCGTGGTGTCCCTGTCGTCCCAGTACTCTGTCATAAAGTGGTTTGAAACTACTGATGATTTTGTCATCCGTTGCCTTCTCTTTTAACTTGTTCCAACCATTTGCCACTGTTTGCATGAGAGAACCTTATAATATTTTTTGTTTGGCTCCTTTGTTTCCTCCGCTTGAATCTATGACCTCTTGTTCTTGAAAGTGCAGGTTTCAATGATTCCTTTGTCAATTTTGTCAATTCCTGTTACTATTTATATGCCCTGTATTTTTTTGTAATATATTTTTATAGTTTGTAGTTCTCTCTGTATATCTTCTAGCTTTGGCATATTTAATGCCTCTAGCCTCTCTTCATAGATCTTGTTTTTCAGGTCTGGAAGCCATTTCATGGAAAGCCTTTGTACCTTTTCCAGTTTGTTTTATGTGCTGCTTGAGATTTGAGCACAACAGCTTCATATTTAAATTTATGGTCTCATAAAAATTGTGAACACTTTTAGTATTTCACCATCCATGTATTTAATAGCAATTCTGAACTTGAAGAGTGTAGCATATGCTTCTTGCATAATGTCGTTTGTGTTCCTTTAATGACAGTCTACTCTCCAGAACTACCCTTAGATCTCTTTCTTTGTCAGAATTCTTTAATTCCTTTCCATATAAATTGTAGGTTGTATGAGGCCTATATTCTCCTATTCCACATTTCATAATACTGTATAGCATTTATTCATATTCATAATATGACATTTATTCATATTCATAATATGACATTTATTCATATTCATAATATGTCATTTATTCATATTGAATTCCATTTGACAAGTGTTGCTCTATTCAAATATTTTATCCAGGTCACCTTGAAGGGAATGGCAATCGTCTAAGTTTCTTATCTTCCCTAGTTGCATCATCAGAAAACATGTTCATATAGTTATCTATTTCTTCTGGTTGATTATTTATTTAGACAATGAACATTACTGTTGCAAGAACTGAACCCTGTGGTACTCCATTTATAAAATTCTTCAGTCTTGTACGTTGATTACCGCCCCCTCATCTTTCTGTGATAAAATTTTTTCATCCATGTCAGCAGGGTGCCTTTTATCCCTCCAGCATGTTCTAGTTGCCAGATCAACCTTGTGTGTGGGACTCTTGTCAGAAGCCCTTTTTATGTCCAGATAAATAGTCAATCCAACCATCTATTTCCTGTATGCGTGTTCACTGTGGCTCTTATCGTAAAAACAAAGTAGATTTGTTACAAATGATTTTCCTGTTTGAAAGCTAAAGCCATAGTCTCTGTATGTTACCATGTCATTTATCTTCAGGTATTTTATTTAAGTTAACTACTATATTTTTTCTAGTGTTTTGACTACCACATTTGTCAATGATACAGGTCTCTAATTTAAATGGTCTTTACTGCTACCATTTTTGTAAATTGGAACGGTTTGCCTTTTTCCATATATCTACTAGATTCCTATTCACAAAGATGTCTGAAATATCAGTTGAAGTGCAGTGTTCAGCTCGGTTGTACATTCTCTCAGAACCGAAGGTAAATCTCCACCTGGGTAAACTGCTTTATTTTTTTCTGTTTGTTTCCTTTTGATGATTGTGTGGATCAGAGTCCCCACAGCCCAGTCTTTCACCTGGCCTCCTAGATAAAATTTTGAATAATTTTTCTCTGTGGTGTTCACTAAAATTGGCATTCTGTCTGGTTCTCTGAAAACCTCATTTTGCACCAACACACTATGCAACTATTCATTTAGTGTTTCACACATTTCGTTTTCATTCTCTCTGAATCTGTTCCACATTTTCAGTTTCTGAATATTATTCTTTACCTGCAGCTTGCTTTTAACACTTTGCCTGACCAATAACGCATAATGCGTCCGTAAATGAATATACAATACAGTATTGTATATTTTATATAGAAGAGGGCAGGTTTGCTTTTACCCAACAGAAGAAGATACTGAATGTCAAATATCTCTTTTCTTTTCTTGATGGAACATCCCTCTTCTCTCATTCTCATGGCCTACCTAATTTGTTGATTCTGTACATGAATGTCTCCAGGATGATGATTACAAACCTGCCTCTGTTCTTGCTTCGTATCTTGCTACTGATTTCAAGTTGAAGTTACTAAGTACCAACAGTTGTGATTTATCTGATCTTCCTATAATCTCTTGACCATTATGTGGCCATCTTGTTTGTTTTATTCAGCTCCTTATTTGCCCATGTGTTGCTTGCTGTAGGCACTTATGATTATCAATTTAGGATTAATATATATATATATATATATGTCGTACCTAGTAGCCAGAACTCACTTCTCAGCCTACTATTCAAGGCCCGATTTGCCTAATAAGCCAAGTTTTCCTGAATTAATATATTTACTATAATTTTTTTCTTATGAAATGATAAAGCAACCCTTTTCTCTATGAATGAGGTCAATTTTTTTTTATTTGAGTTAAAATTAACGTAGATATATGACCGAACCTAACCAACCCTACCTAACCTAACCTAACCTATATTTATAGGTAAGGTTAGGTTAGGTAGCCAAAAAAAGCTAGGTTAGGTTAGGTTAGGTAGGTTAGGTAGACGAAAAAACATTAATTCATGAAAACTTGGCTTATTAGGCAAATCGGGCCTTGAATAGTAGGCTGAGAAGTGCGTTCTGGCTATTAGGTACGACATATATATATATATATATATATATATATATATATATATATATATATATATATATATATATATATATATATATATGTCGTACCTAGTAGCCAGAACACACTTCTCAGCCTACTATGCAAGGCCCAATTTGCCTAATAAGCCAAGTTTTCCTGAATTAATATATTTTCTCTAATTTTTTTCTTATGAAATGATAAAGCTACCCATTTCATTAAGTATGAGGTCATCTTTTTTTATTGGGGTTAAAATTAACGTAGATATATGACCGAACTTAACCAACCCTACCTAACCTATCTTTATAGGTTAGGTTAGGTTAGGTAGCCGAAAAAGTTAGGTTAGGTTAGGTAGGTTAGGTAGACGAAAAAACATTAATTCATGAAAACTTAGCTTATTAGGCAAATCGGGCCTTGCATAGTAGGCTGAGAAGTGCGTTCTGGCTACTAGGTACGACCAGTCAGTCTGGTGTTGACAAAGGCTTTAACAAAGCCGAAACGTTCACCTCATTTCATATTTCTCTGTGGATTTTCCGCATATATATATATATATATACCTAGTATAGGTATATATATATATATATATATATATATATATATATATATATACCTATATATATATATATATATATATATATATATATATATATATATATATATATATATATATATATATATATATATATATATATAATTTTTTTTTTTTTTTTGAGAGAGAGAGAGAGAGAGAGAGAGAGAGAGAGAGATTGGCAGTGATATTAGCATGGATTGGTAGCTGAATGGCTACCCAAACTACTTTTTTTATTACACTGCTGTATTCCGCACCAAAAGTTGCCCTGGTTACCTGATCAACCAGGCTGTGACTCATACGTCAGGCTGCGAGCAGCCGCATCTAACAGCCTGGTTGATAAGTCCAGCAACCAGGAGGCCTGGTCGACGACCGGGCCGCGGGGACACTAAGCCCCGGAAGCACCTCAAGGTAACCTCAAGGTAAGGTATGCCAAATTTCACACCTCTCTGGGCACTAGTCGTGATTTAACAAAGGTTCAAGGTTGGTAATTTTTGTGATATTTACACATTAACAGGACAAGAGCCCATTCAATATGGACTTGTTATTTAAAAACCAAAGCAGATTGAGTTCTAATGTTTGGCAAAGTGTCATTTAGGGGTCTAGGGCTATCTTACTACAAAATTTCATGGCATTTGGAGAGGGTCGAGTTGGAGCCATAGGTGACTTTCTGGTGATTTGAGATGGAATGACCCTAGTATATGGAGTGATGGATGAATGTAATCCAGTGTCTTTCAGGCTTGGCGCTTTCTTTTAATAATTACTTCAACCATAAAGTTTGTGTGTAAAATCCTGACACACTGCCAAGAACTTGATAGACCAGAGGATAACCCTTGTTACTTGGTGTACTATCATGACACAGACATATTTAAAAACATACCTGTGGGGCTGCTGCCTGAATACTGGCCTGCTATGAACCATAAATCTGGTCCATGACACAGTGGATTCATAACCTAGGGATTAAACAAGTTTTTCTGCAAGGAAAGGAGTGTCTTGTATTGACAGCATCTTATTTTGCCAAGTCGGTTATGTTTATTGTAGTTACTTTATGTAGACCCTCATGATCTGGATAGTCAAGGAAACTATGAAGGCAAATTCTTTCTGAACCACCAAGACTTCCACACTATCACAGTTCAGACTTTCAAGGTTCTATTTTGTTAATGTATTTGTATGTTTTTATGGTGTTGTGCTGGGACACCACAGCTTAGGGTCACACATTACATTCACAACTTGTATTGTATGCTTTAGGGGCTGGATAATTATTTTCTTCAGTGTAGTATTGTAAGTATGTATATAGTGTGTGTGAGGCTGGCTACTGGTCATCTCGAGGCTGAACACCAGGCTAAGTGTTTGTGTTGCAGGCTTCTACTCTGCTACAATGAGAAATAACAGCTGGATGTTACCATACAGAACAGTATTTTAAGAGTTGTCTTGACCGTGTGAAAAATAGTTAATACATTTTTTAAGACAATAGATACCAATCATGAGATTCCTTTTACACATTACAAGTTGCCTTCGTGTTTATATGATAATTATCATTAAGATTTGTTTTAAAAATATTTATTGAAATTGAACTGTTGAGAAATTGAAAGCTTTATTTCTCACGTGTATTTGTGGAATGCTGCCAAGATGATTTGCGACAGTATTTGGTTGATATGTTTTGGTACTGTTTTAACTTTTTCTTTAGAACAGTTTTCCTGCCTTAAAAATATGATTTGAGATTACTTTAGTGTAAAAATTATTTCTGGGGATATTTTCACTAACCTGTGGCACAAATCGCCCCCTCCGGTTCAGGGTTGCGGCTGGGTTGTGCAAGTATGGTAGGACGTCCGTCTCCTCCCCTGCTTCCCTCTCCTGCCCCTTTGGTTTCTTCCTCCTCCTCCCCCTTGTCTCCACGCACCCGTAAACCTTCGGGGCTTCAGGCTGAGCCAGGTAGTAGCTTTTTTGTGCTTGTATCATTAACATAAGAAATAGTGTTCATAAAAAATGTCTTTGTCATTATAATACAATAGTTATTAATTATGCTGCTCAGATATTGCCAAA
Organism: Procambarus clarkii; assembly: GCF_040958095.1. NCBI lineage: Eukaryota > Metazoa > Arthropoda > Malacostraca > Decapoda > Cambaridae > Procambarus > Procambarus clarkii. Next base: position 20,323,720 of record NC_091187.1, read on the forward strand.
AATAGTAGTGTAGTACTGTACAAATGTTGGTATAAGATGTAATAAAACAGTGCTGCTCTTTTGAAGGGGAGAGCAACATTTGCATACCTCACTACAAGAGGTCATGCATTTAATCATTTATTTGCCTTTAGTAAATGTTGTAACCCTTTGCAGACTGTATTTCTGAAGCCTGGTTGCCTCACAGATTTGAAATTTTTAAATGTATTAATAATATGTTTGATAGAATATCATAGAATATGTAATTCTGTAACACAAAATTATTCTTCAATAATTATAAAAAAATAAAATTTTGCAGTAGTGAAAACCACCAGTTTTTTGTTAGCTAATTCTAAAAAGCCTGCAGGAAATGATTCTGCTCAAATGGACCATTGTGATCTGGACTCAGTTACTGGAGGGGACAAATTGTGGCTTGATGTGGCCACACTTGGATAGCTCCGCAAATAGGAGACACATTGGCCCTTGGAGTCTATTAGCCTGCCAAAGCAGCAACTAGAGCTAGAACCTGACCCTCTCACAGAGGTGCAGGGAACAGGGGATTGTTGCAATCACTCTCACCAAAAAAATATCCAGAAAGTAAACAAAACAAAACAAATAACTACAAGATTCATAGAGAAAGAGTGGAAGCTACAAACAATCCACCCAGTAAAATAACAACACAGTGGAGCAAAAGATACAGAAGGAAATACAAAATAGAACCACTGAGGAGTAGAGTTGCCATAGGCACAATCAGAGAACACTTGTATGAACATCAAAGGTCCATGGCAGTTCAATACTTCCACCACACATAAGAAATATTGCTGGAACAAAGGTAGACTTCTTCAAGCAGTAATTAGATAAGTTCCTGCAAAAATTACTGGACCAACCGGGTTGTAGTGGATATGTGGACCTGTGGGCTGCTCCAAGCAACTGCCTGTTCGACCAAGTTTTCACAAGTCAAGCCTGGCCACAGGCTGGGCTCAAGGAGTACAAGAACTCCTGGAAACCTCTTCAGGTAATCTTCAGGTAATCTTCAGATAACCAGCTGACCACCACCAGATGGCAGCATCATCAAGAGCTGCTGGCTCCCATGTTAACATTCCTCAGTCCGTCACCTAATGTTCAACTGTTTTGACAGCTCCTCGAGTCAGTCTTTCCGTTGGCTCCATGAGACGTTGTCATTCCTAGGTGGACCTCTCTGTGTCAGGGTGAAAGCAAAAGCTTTCTTCCCATGTGCCTCTGTTCCCCAATTGCGAGGCCATCCTGGTCTCTGGATAAGGTGTTGGTGTTTCTTTTGTCCCAGTGGTTCTTCATTGTCCCTTCTGTCCATGATACCTTGTTTAAGGCTCGGTTCTTGTTTGTCCTCGCTGGTTGTATGGTTGGGGAGTTTCATGCTCCCCTCCTGAAGCAGAGAGTTTTGCTCCTTTGGCCTTTGTGAACGATTTCTGCCTTTACTGCTTCCTCCTTTTCTGATGAAGAATGAGATGGTTAGCTTCCTGTGGGGTCCTTTTGTTATTGATTCTTGGTTCGTTTGGCCAAGGATATATTTGTGTTCAGTTATGACAGTTCAATGCTTCCTGGTACCATCTAGACTAATTCAGGAGTCAAGCTGTATGTTGATTTGTCTCCTTGGTTTCCTGTTCAAAGGCTTGATTATCTTAGATTGTTTGCAATGTAAGTAAATCTAGCCAGCCTGCAGTCTGCACTTAGGCCAGTAGTGTTAGTAAGTTTGCAGCTATGACCACAGTGTTTTCTAACATGTCTTGGGCTGATATCTGGCCCCAGTGGTTTTGAAGGTCTAACAGGGTTCTCTGCTCGATGCCTTGTCAGTATTCCTGGTCCCCATCAAGATTGTATTGCTCTGGATTGAGATTCACCTTCTGGTCTCTCCTCTTCAAGTGTGTTGGCGTCGCTCTCCTCATCTCTGTAAGTGTCTTTGTTTTTCTCAGTGGCTGGTTAGCTTCAGGGAGCCACCTCTCGAACCCCTCCAGAAAACAGCATTGAATATAACGAAGCACCTGTTTTTGATTGGGCCTCAGTGGCCCCCTGGTCCTTCTTTCCCCACCAGGAGCATCAGTTTGTTGTGTGTCTGGACTGAGGAATGTTGAAATGGGAGCCAGACAGCTCTCCCAGTGGTGCTAGCTGTTGTTAGGGAGGCTCAAATTTACTTCAGGGTAGATTGTTTGTTGGGTTGTTTGCTGCTTTGTCTCATTCTTTCCTTGAACATTGCAGTTATTTGTTTTGCTTTACTTACTGTTTGGATGTTTTCTGCTCACTGCTTCCCTGCTTCCTGTACCTCTGTGAGGTGGTGAGGCTCTGGTCTCAGGTATGCTATTACAGATTCGTAGGGCTGATGTGTCTCGTGTGGAAGTATCACAGTGCAGCTAACTTCAGGAAGCCACTGAGGCCCAAACAGTAAGGGGCATTTCATTACATTCAATGATGGTGTTTTACAACTTTTGCCATAATACTTTATTATAAGTTTTTATATTAAAGATATTCACATGTCTCAGATAACCAGACTTTTTAATATGTTCCCCTTAAATATCCTTGCTCCCAAAACCGAATTGGTGGTAAGGATTTAATATATAATTTTGTGAACACACTTATACCAACATTTAATTAGGTATTGTAATTTCATATTCATTCTCAGAATAATACCTGTGGTATCTCTACAAAGTTAAATTCTTCATTCCATTGAGCAGATCTCCCCATTTTGAAAATGATAACAACCTTTGGAACCTTTTCAAGGATGGCCACCTCAGTAGCATGCTTACCAAGCTAAATGCTGGCACAGCCTTGCCTTCGGAAGATGCACCAGGCCTTTGAGACTTGCCCTTGCTTACTGGGAATCAGGACTGGAATCTGGCACACATTGAAGAGAAGTGAAAGGAGCTTGAGTATCAGAGATCAACTCAAAAATGAGTAAAACCCCACCAGAAACCATAAGTGCAGCAAAATAAACAACTACTTGAAGAAAATTAGATACGCAAAGGTAATGAGAGACGCAGTCATGTCATGGGGCAAACACCCTAACTGGGATGTACCCAACTGCCACCAGATGACTGAGTAGGTCACTCAAGAGCTTCAGCCAGCATGCCCACTCGCTCACCTGATCACAGCTTACGTTGGGGTCATTGCTTCTTTGTTTCCTTTCTCTTTGTTTTATGCCACCCACATTACATGTGCTGGTTGGATCAAGTGCTTTGCACTTGATCCAACGGTGGGTCAGTTTGCCTATCTGTTTTCTACTTCTTGTTGGTTCTGGGAATCCATATCTACACAACCCAGTCTCTTACCAGGCCTCATGATTGGTAGTCTGGTCAACCAGGCTGTCATATGCCGCTGCTCACAGTCTGATATTTTGTGTCAGTCTGACAACTGACACAGCCCAGTTGATCAGATATCCTTAGGCGATGTTTATCAGGTTCTCTTTTGAACACTGAGTGGTAGGCTAGTTATGCCTGTATGTTTAGAGGGAGAGTGTTGAAGTGTGTTGGTCCTTTAATGTTGATGGAATTGTTTTAACTGGGCAATTTTGCACTTCTTCCAATGCCTCCTGGTCTCATGAGTAATTTCCATGTGCAGATTTGGAACCAGTCCCTCTTAACACTTTCGCGCTCTCCTCAAAGGTCACTCAGCCAACCGAATGTGCGCGTTGCGTTTTTATCGCTTAAGCGTAAAAACAAAAATGTGTATACTCTTTTACTCTTATGACCTTAGTTCTCATGCTACGTATTTCATTTTGGTACCAACGTGTTCGCAATAAAATTCTCTAGAAGAACATCAGTAATAAAAGTCACGAAACGTATAGGGATACCAGCACCAAATAAATAACTACGAAGATGACTCGCCGTGAGCGCCCATCAGCAACAAAATGTTTTTACTCTTGGGATTGTAATCACCTCCACACTTGTTCTACAGCGTTAATTTTGGTATCAATGGACTCGCAATGAAATTCCCAACACGGTGATATGAATATAAGCGTAGAATAATGATTGCGGCCCGCCCGCAAGAGTGTGGGAAGTGGTGAAATTGTTACCCGGTATCGGTGACGGGACGACGCACGGAGCTTTGAAAGTTTATACTTATTTCACTCTCATGACATTAATTTTCTATGTACGTCATTCATTTTTGTGTCAATGTGTTCGCAATAGAATGTTCTATGTGCCCATAGGTAAAAAATATCAACAAAGCGTAAGTTAGAATAGCGCCAAATATAAAACAACGCTGGAACATATCAGTGAGCGTCAAACACACACGAAATGTTTTTACTTTTGTTATGTTTGTCAAGTTTATACTTGTTGCACACAGTTATTTTTGGTTGTATATTGATCGGAATAAAATTCCCTAAACAGACATATGCATATAATACATGATATGGGGGAAGCATTACCAGTATAAACGGCTAAAGTCACCCACCTGCAACCCGTTTGGGACAAAATACCATTTGATCGAAGTTATCCACACCTTTCATGAACTTATTGTACCATGCAGCCTAGTGGTGAGAAAGAGAGCCTCATAGCGCGCAGTTTAAAACAAACCCAAAGTAAATCGGATAAAAATTGAATTTTATACAAATATTTTAAAAGTTGACATAACTTTATGTCCACTATGCGTTTACGTTAGACGAAAGCGGACGCGCCGGCGCGTTCAGATAGCGCGAAAGTGTTAATATTCTGTTAAGTGTAAATTATCATGTATCAATCACCTGCACTCTAGAAAACACAGTTTGATAAGTTTGAAACGTTCTCTATAATTTAGGTGGTTTATAGAATGGACTTGTGGAGTAAAAGATTTTTGCACATTCTCCAGGTCATTAGTTTCTAAAAGGTACTTTAACAGCTTTGGCATTTTTTGTTTGGAAGGTTCTTGTTATCCAGCCTGGCATTTTTCTTGAAGTTGTGACAGCTACTTTGTGTGTCCTTTAAAAGTAAAGACTTACGACATAATTACTCCCAAACCTTTTATGTTGCTTTTTCTGTCTATTGTGTGATTTGACTTCTGTTACGTGTTTTATCACTTTGATATTTTCGTTGGTTTGCATATCAGAGTAGCTGGAACTTATCTTCATTTAACCTGTTGTGTGGCCCATTGAAAAACATAATTTACATCCTTATTAAGGTTTTCTGTGTCCCCAACATTGTCTGCTTTCATAAAAATCTGTGTCACCCTTAACCCTTGGACAGCGGTTATTGTCAATTGTTGACTCTCAGGGTAATGCAGTTATCATCATATGAAGATTTAAATAATTATTGTCTGGGTTTTACATGTATGGTGCAAATATGGATATAAAAGCTCTATGTGGATGTAATGGAGTTTATCTTGGCCCATGAAAAAATCCTGCTACTATTTCATGGTAGGAATGCAGTTATTGTCATGAATGCTACTATGGGAATGCAGCCATTGTCATATGATTTAAACAATTATTGTCAGGATTTCATATGTATAATGCAGATGTGAATATAAAAACTCTGTGGATGTAAATAAAGAAAACTGGTGATAAAACCATCAATGAAACGTTAGAGGATAAAACAGAAAGCATCGACATAGTCGAGCACCAGGCGTTGACAAGTGCCAGATGCAGCCTTGTGGAGTGCCTCCACCCAGTGAAACACTAAATATTAATTTATTTTCATGTTTTCTTACGTTCTGCATACAAATTAATAATTCTATAATGAAAAATTATGTTGTAATTTATTTGAAGATCCATCCTCCTACTTTGCCAGTAATTCCTGTTGTGCTCATTTTGTATCCAATAATATGATGGCCATATTTGTTGAAAGATTTTGCAAAATCTGTGTATATTACATTGGGGTTTTGCTTGTCTTCCATAGCATCTAAGGCCATTAAATAACAAATATGAGAGGCAAGAGTGTCCTGTTCTAAACTCATGTTTACCAGGACTATGTACACACCTTGTGGAGGTTCCGGGGACCAATGGTCCCGCGGCCTGGTCTCTGACCAGGCCTCCTGGTTGGTCGTCTGGTCAACCAGGCTGTTGGATGCAGCTGCTCGCAGCCTGACGTATGAATCACAGCCCAGTTGATCAGGTATTCTTTGGAGATGTTTGGATTCATTGTGGTTTGGAGACACTGGTTGATCAAGTATTCTTTGGAGACACTTGTTACTCAATGTATTTTGTAATCTTATTTCTTAGCATTATTTAAAATAAATAGATAAATAAATATATATATTTATTTTAAATGTATAATTACCACCTTCCTTTTAAAGTGGCACAATCTCTGCTCTTTTAAGCACATCAGGGGATAACACCCTGCTTGTTAGTCGGGGTCTTGGTGGAATAAACACGACTAACTATATTTTGTATACAAATGTGTAAAAATAAATTTCACATTTCTTGTGCACAAGTTAAAGTCAAAGACTGCAAGAAGGTCACCTCTCTTGGATATGCAGGACAGATTTGCATGTCTGAAGCATATTAACAAATTTGGATAATGTGTCTCATGGTCATAAAACTGCTTTCATGGAATACCTACCAACTATTCAGGCAGAATGGGAAGAAAAGAATAGTAATAGTGCAGAGGCAGATGCTATGGAAACTAAAATAGAAAAACAAAAAGTAAACCTAGATTTGATACATCCAGATAAAGATAACAGCAGAAAAGAAAGCCATCTTTCTTTTCTGCTGTTATCTTTAGAGCAGGTAGGCAGGAGAGTCTCGCAGACAGCTCGACCAATACAGGCACTACAACTAACCTTGATGGACAGAGACGGACTGGAAAGAAAAACACATGTAAATATTGTACTGTGCAAAAGACATTTGCAGACATAAATATTCTGGAAAAAGAAAGGGATTAGAATCCCTCATTTCAGAAATTGTCTAAATCCATTTAGAAAGGGAAAATGTAATTTTGGATCAACATTTCCATCCTGACATGTGCAAAACTTCACTTGAAAAGAGAAAATGCTATGATCACACAAAATTTCACGAAAAAAGACACAATGCTACAGAAAGGAAAATGGAAAATGGTCTTGGATGAAAGTGAGATCATTTTTTATACCCAGAAGAAAGAGGTTATAAAAGAATGAACAGAGGGTATGCATGGAACAGGAACTGACAGAACAAAACATACACAAACCTTAATCAGGCTACTATTTCACTCCAGAGCTACGACGACAGGCAACAATACAGCAACAAAAAGCATATACACAATGTGCCCATGATAATGGACCTCCCTAAAAAACCTTCCAATAACAATATATCAAATAGAGTAATCTCATTTGTCTTTGCTAACATACAGGGACTAAAAAGCAAAGACGAAAAGTAAAGTACCATTCACAAATGACCTTGTAGAGGCAAAGGCAGGAGCCTTTTGAGCGTTCACAGAACCCTATATGAGAGAATACATGGTTAGTGAGATTTGGTATTCAGTATAGTCTCTACATTCAAATGTATGTGATATTTATGATGATATGATATACTTTGTGTTGAGAACATATGCCTGGACTTGTTTCCTATTCAAAATTAAGACTGTTATTATTATTTATTATGTTATATATACAAAGATTGGTAGGTTTTTCTTATTTCATTACCAATACAACAATTTTATACCTTCTTTTTGACCCTTTGTGATAACCAGACCGAAAATTAAGTATCATGGTGAAGAGTTAAGTGATGTGCACGTCATCCAGAGAGTCATGCCAATGACCAGGGGTTAAGTGATGTGCACATCATCCAGAGAGTCATGCCAATGACCAGGGGTTAAGTGATGTGCACGTCATCCAGAGAGTCATGCCAATGACCAGGGGTTAAGTGATGTGCACGTCATCCAGAGAGTCATGCCAATGACCAGGGGTTAAGTGATGTGCACATCATTCAGAGTGTCATGCCAATTGGCCAAAGTTTGGACAGGGCTACCTGGAGATCAGGTAATAATTGTATACAAATATTTATAACTCCTGTGGGTTATGGAGTGAAGACACTAAATGTTTAAATGCAAGTGGATTTGTGTGTCATAAGTTCCATTATCAAGTAACCAACTTAAAGTCTGAAGTACTAAATTGTTACTTGTGTAACCCAGAAAATCTTTAAATTTTGGTTTTTAATGTTGAAAACTTAAACCAAATTACTTTAAACACTGCACTGTGCAGAGCGCCTTGAGGCTCTAGATCGGGGGTGCGCAGACTGCCTCAGGGCACTTGTAGGTATAGTGTAGCATTAAAAACACTTGTGACTATATGGGGTTCACATCAGCTTCCTCAGGGCTCTAGTAAACAGACATCATTTTCTTTTTTTAAATCGTGGGCAACATTCCCGGGTGTGATAGCCTCAGTACTGAGTGAGGAACCAAGGCTGGTGCATGCAGCATAAACTAACAACACTGTTGTTCAGCTTGTGATCACAGCATCACCTAAAAATGCCAAAATATATAGGCTGACTGTGATAGACTGTGTTCAATGTTCAGATATCAGTGAACACAATGCTGCTCGAGATGTTCACAGCACTAGCCACATCACCTTCATTGTTTGATCCATCTAAGAATCTTGAAACGATTTCTCATGTTCCTTTACAAAATAAACTTGTGGAAAATTTTAAGTTACAGGATTTAGTGACCAGGATTCTGATAATAGCTAGATTGTAGTGATAATTAGCGATGTGCGTAGTATGGCGTGAGGAGGAAGGTTACCTTTAGGTGTTTTCAGGGCTTAGCGTCCTCGCGGCCCGGTCATTGACCAGGCGTCCTGACCAGACCAGGGAGGTAGGTAGTGTTAGCTGGCTGGTGTGTGGCAACCACTCTTGTTATTTTGACTCACCATACCAGCTTAGTGGTTTGCTATGGTGAACACAACTGTAGATACTTATATATAAAGTGTGTATATAGTGTGTTATAACAGCAAAAGGAGTATGTTGGGGAGGAGCCATTTTGGTGAGGGAGTTAGTGAGGCTGTCATCTGCTGGCTGCTGTGTGACTTGTCATGCAGTGTATGGGGGCCACTATGCTGTTTGCACACCATACTAGCTTAGTTGTATAGTTAGGGTGAATAAAACATGTAGATACTTGTATATAACATGTGTAAATAGTGTAATATAAATAATAACAGTATGGTGGGAGGAGGAATGTTGGCGAGTGGGTGTTGAAGGAGGGATTGAGGTGGTGTCTGCTAGTTGCTGTGTCACGGCCAGTCTTGTTATTTTGAGTCAGCATACCAACTTAGTGGTTCGTTATGGTGAACACATATGTAAATAGGTATATACAATGTGTGTGTATGTAGTGTAATAACAGCAAAAAAACTGTTTGATTGATTATAAAATATAATACAGTATACATGTCACATACTGTATATGAGCCGCGTAATTTTGAACATAGTGATGTTCCACACATTGAACTATATAAATTCCACAAATTACACACGTTTGAATAATATTACAGCAAAAAAAAAAACAGAGAAGAAACGAATAAGAAACATCAAAATAATTGAAAAAAATTATGTTCATGGCAACTTCTGCCCCACGGGGTGGCGGGGTCGAGTGACCCCGAGTGCTCCATCGCTCAGCACCCATAATTTGCTCAACTTAACCAGCTCCATCACGGCTAAAGTATGTCACATACAATATTTTTGTTTAGTTTCCCATGATCAGAGACTGCATTTTAACAATATAAGAAGATAAAATAATTTTTTGCAAAAAATTCATTATTGGTGCACAGCAGGAATGTCATATTTTAAGGCCGTGCAGCATGGAGGTTAACCTGGAAAATTAAATAAAACATAAATATTTTCTTTAATTTTAATGCTCTGCAATAATTTTACCCATTTATGCATATTTTGTAATTTTTTTTTTTTAGGTTGGAACAAGTCTAGCAATTTGCAGTGCTAGAATTTAAGAACACTATATTCTGTATTAATAGTTTTTAATCACCCTTTAACAGATGGAGAGGATCGGGATAGAAGTTATCGTCGTCATAAAGAAAAGAATTTACCACCACCTCCGCCTCCACCAACGGCACCTCCAAAAAACTCGATATTCCAAGGACGACAAGTCACAGTTCAAAAAGTTGTCTGTTCTTCCAAAGTTGGAGCAACACAACCTGTTTGTAATCCATCACAAATTACAAATTCCAGTAATATTAGCACTGGGCTACTTAACATCCCTACTGGCAATATGCAACGATTATTACCATTGCCCTCACACCAAGGGTCTTCTGGAACTAGTTTGAGTATGCCAGGATCATACCATGGACCTACTCCAGTACCAATACCTATAATGGGACCTAGTGCATCTTCATCTCGGAATGGATCATCCTTGCAAGCTTCCCAATGTTTATTACCAACAGCAGGCATTGCTTCATCTTCGGTTCCATTAACTGCAACAGTTCCCTCTCCAACAGTCCCTATGGCATGTCCTGTCACACCACCCATAGGGGCACACATTCCCATAGCCATACAGTCAAAACTGTCCCCCATTCCCAGTGCACAGACTTTGGGAGGTACGTCGACTCCTGCTCCTCATCACTCATCTTCAGTTCAGATTGGACCTCTTGTTTCGTCCTCCCTTGCATCTCAGCAAAATCCTGCATATCCCTCACGACCATATTCTAGGGGGCAATACAGTGCTCCAGCAGCAGGAATGGTGCCCCCAGCCATTTCACTGTTTCCTGGTCGTGTGCCCCCAGCCCAAGCACACAATTCAAGTGTTACCCCCCAAGGCCCAGCTCCTGTAAGGCCACAGGGACAACCAGCCCAGGCACCACCAGGGCTGGTGTCGCCTAGTTTGGGTTTTAATGGAAATTATTCTGGACATGATTGCTCTGCCCCGGGATCCAGAGGGTCGTGATGGCGGGCTTGTTACCCTCCTGGGTCCCAGCCTGCTTGTGGCAGGAGGGCCTTGCTTTTGTCCTAACTTGTACGATATCTTCAGCAATCCTATTGTAATAGGCTCTGCTCTCTGTGTAGAAATTCTTCTTGAGTCCTTGTGCGAATTAAATATTTGTTGGTTGGGCCAAATTGAGTGTTCTGTCATTTGCATAATAATTTCATAAGCAGTGTTATTGTTAACTGCACCCCCTGCATCATGTCACAAAGCACTCGTGATGTGGCCTGACCACAGGTCCTGCTGTGGCCTGACCACAGCTGCTGCTGTGGCCCGACCTCAGCTACTGCTGTGGCCCGACCACAGGTCCTGGTGTGTCCTAACCACAGGTCCTGCTGTGGTCTGACCACAGGTTCTGGTGTGGCCTGACCACAGCTGATTATGTATATTGTTGGAAAGCTTTATATGTCTTTAGAGTATTTTATTGCATACCATCCATGCCCTTTATCCATTCCTTGATTTCTAAGATTTTATCTAATTTTATTTTATTTTTTATTTTTGCTTATCCCTCCCCTATCTGTTTGTTTTTGGAAAGTACAAAATAATATTAGGTTCTTTCTCCTTGCAAAATAATGGGCTCCCAATACTTTTTATGTGAAAGCCCAGAAACTGCCAGAGAAACTTTGTGTCCTGTGTTGTGCTCGTGTGAGTGAGAGACTTCCTCCCTTTATTTTTCTGGTCAAGGCATTTTGGTGATGAACCATGCAAATATATGCTTTTCTAAACAATATATATATATATATATATATATATATATATATATATATATATATATATATATATATATATATATATATATATATATATATATATATATGTACTTACTTACTGATCTTTATAAAAGCTTCAGTTAATGGTTATGAATTTGTCCCAAAGTGAAAAGCTTTCCAGCACAATTCCTCAGGTGAATTTTTATGGGGATGATACTTAGTTCACATGGGCTGTTAATTCTTGTAAAGAAATTATATAAAATAATATATAGAAATTTGTGTGTGGGTGTGTGTATATATATATATATATATATATATATATATATTATATAATGTGTGTGTGTGTATATATATATATATATATATATATATATATATATATATATATATATATATATATATATATATATATATATATATATATATATATATATATATATACTTTCATACATGTGTACACATACTTACATATTCATGTTTAAATATTCATTTATTATACAGTGTGTATGTGTGTATATATATTTTTTACACACAGCACACAACCAACACACACACACACACACACACACACACACACACACACACACACACACACACACACACACACACACACACACACACACACACACAGGTATGTGTGGTATGTAGGTAATTACACTTAAGTAATTAAAAACATGCACACATACAGAGTACATCCTAATTATCTTGAAAATGTCACACAAGGACTCTACTTTTTACTTCAGTTTATATCTAATTGTGAACCTTGACTATCTGCTGTTAAACAGTTGACCACAGGCTACAATCTTTTACACCATTAAGACTAAACAATGGCTAAGCTTAACTTGTGTAATGATGGGGGTTCTGCTTTGTAGTTACCTGCCACTGTGTCATCCTAGCCACAATGGTCTCAATCCTCAATAATTTCACAGTTGTAACTAATAGTCAAGCATAAGGTTCCTTTGACAGGAACACTAATAAAAACATTTTTTCCTGTAAAATATTTGTACACTAGAAAAAATTCTATATTATGTTTACCTTGGGAAGGTATAAAATGTATTATATATTATTTATAATTCCAAGTCATGACAAGCGAGCAGTTATGTGTTATTGATATATGGACCAGGTTTAAGAATCTCTACAATTTTTGTGGCTTGGATATAGTCCATAGCTCTCCCATTCACACTAGCACTTGTATTTATCTTATGTACATAGATTGTTGGGACAAATAATATTTTTATTTTTCTTTGTTCTGCTTTTGTGTATGATGGGATATTCATGTTTCCTAATATGAATTTTTTAGTGATATGTTTTACAAGAAATGTCCAATAGATGTTGTGAAGAAGTGAAGGAAGCTCTATTTGAAATTATTATTGTGGATATATATCTTTTTATTTTATTTTTTCATTGCCAATGATAGTGTGTTGTAGAATTGATGTTTATGATACACCGTTAGACTAAGCATAACGTATACAAGAGGTGTTCAGCATGGGAGTGAACTGGGCCCTGCACAGATCTGTTGTGTTCATCTTCTTTTTGGAATAGTTGGTAATTGGCGCATTATGGAGCTCTCATACCATGCATGATAGATGTGTAGCTACCAGTAGGCGTTATACCAAGACTCAGTACCTGGCTCAACATATTTCTGAGCAGGGACTCGGGGCAACCCCAGCGGACAGAAAGTAAAGGCTCATTTAAATTTAAGATCCCCATGTTGAAAATCCTGACAGTTGTATATCAATACAACAGTATTTTTGTGTACATATGCCTATGTCTTGTACAAAGAATGGTAGAATTAAATGATTTGGATATGAATAAATCTTACCATGTCTCAGATAATGATTATTCCTTTTAAGTAATTATCAAAAAACAAGAAAGGTATATAGCACTGTGATTGAATATTCAGACTTTCCTATACTGTATACTGTATCTTGAAAAATCAAGATAGTATGAAAAGGGGCAGGTCAATGTTCCATACAAGTGGCCACAAGTTGTACCATAGTCAAGAGAACCCTCTCCCCCCCCAGTGTCCAGTTTTTGTGATGTGGGAATAGGCCACATTCGATAGTACCTGCTTAATTTGTCATTGGAAATAGCATACCCTTCCAGGCTTTGATATGAATGATGCTAAGAATCTGAGTAAGGCATTTGTTTCTACAAAAAAAAAACAACTAAGTACTGTATATCGATTTTCATGAAGCTCTGATGTAAAAATGCGTCTTGGGAAAGTGTCGTATAAGAAGTTTGCTAGGAAAATGGAGAAGCCAACAACACCAGCAAATTGACCTATTGGGATAATTTTTTTGCCAAGTGATTTACATTTGAGCATGTTCTAATTTCACCCTAAAATTCATAAAACTTCATTCTGAAAAGATTTTTAGCAACCTTTAATCTTAAAATATTACTTTTGATTCTCAATATCACTGCAACAATGGTTGCATAGTGATATTGTGTTCGTACTTCATCTGATCTGAGAGACCCTGCATTCTGATAAAGGGGTAGTGTGTATGTACTATAATAATTTATTTACAAAAATATACAGAGGAAGAAGTAACATGATTGCAGTGGTTACTTATTACATTAAGTGCATATTTAATAAAGCTATTCACAAAAGCATTTTGGGCTTAACTATTTTATATTTATACATACCGATGTAAAAGCTTATTTGGCAGATAATAGAAACCAGTATGAATAATATATATAATTAGATAACTTTTTATTACTCTCCTAAAGTTCCTTAATAAAAATTAATCCATGGACATAAACAGCATATTGTGAATCTCGCAGTTCAGCCTGTGCAAGCCTCCTCACAGTAAACCTCATGGACTGCTAAATAGGATATTGAATTAATAGGCCCAATATTAACTATTGTGGTTGGGTAACTGGACATTGTGAGTGTAGGACAATTATATGTAAGTTAAAATAATAATAAAAGCATCTTGCTTATTGGCTTACTTATCATGTTTAGCAGTTTATTAATTAATCAAATAATGTACTGCTATGCTATATTTTATTTTAAAAATTACATTTAGTACTAATTAGACTATTACAAAGGATTTAATTGGCATTGCAAACCAACAAAGGGCCTTCCTGCTTGTACTGACAAAGTTTGAAATAATAATTTATATAATTCTTTGTGTCATGGGACAGGAATCCAGTGTGTATATATGAGGGTTTTTGTTCATTTGATGCATCACCCTATTGTGATTTCTGTGTGTAATGAAGTAAGGGCGAAGAGGTAGAACAGCTTATTGACAGATCCCGGGTGCACGGAGTTGTGTAAAACCCTGGTTTGTGTCTGAGAGACTGCAGGATCCATGTGACGTCAGATGAACTCCCGGTTATTCTTTTGACCGTGTCGCGGCACAGTCGATAAAGGCACGTCTGAGATAATTTCGGACATAGGTTCGAACCCTCATCACGGCCCTTGTAGATTTGTTCTCTGTAGTATAGTCGGGTTCGTTCTCGACTCACAATCGAAAATTGTGGGTTCGAATCCTGGGCGGGACAGAAATGGTTGTGCTAGGTGAACAGAGGCATTAGGTGACAGCAAATACTCCCAAGCTTGCCTGTCCCGGCTGGAATATAGCCTGAAGCCTATTCTTATATTTCAAGTTCAGTGCTTATTTACTTACTACTGGAATAATATCTTGCTATATTAAATCTAATTATAAATTCACAAAAGACATTTATCACAAGTTACAAGGAGAGATGCATATAAAGCTAACATGAAGGACTTCTTCATGGTACGTGCAGTTGCAGTTGCAAACATTTCTGCAGCCAACAGAAATGGTTTGTTTATTATCACATTTCGACCCTCAGGATTGTGTAGTATTTATTTATTTATTTATTTATATACGAGAAGGTACATTGTGGGTTAACAGAATATAGAAATTAAGTTGAATTTACATTCTTGTAAAGGTAAGTAGTTTGGCTTTTTTGTGAAGAATTGTAGCTTTATAATTCTTGTAAAGTCTAGCTAAGAGACCGATTAGAGTTATATACGGTGGACGTAAAGCTGCGACTGGAGTGGACGTGTCGTTTGTTGTTGTTATAGATTCAGCTACTCGGAACAAGGTCCAAGTAGCACAGGTTATGGTGAGCCCGTAGTGGACTTACCTGGCACAGGAGCGGGGCAACTAGCACGGGCTATGGTGAGCCCGTAGTGGACTTACCTGTCACAGAAGCGGGGCAAGTAGCACGGGCTATGGTGAGCCCGTAGTGGACTTACCTGGCGCAGGAGAGTTGCGTGTCCGGACGTGTCGTAGGGAGGAGATGTTATAGGGAAGATCGGTGTTCTTAAGTGCCCTTCCTGAACCCCCAACGTAACCGCCACGATGATGGTAAGAACGAAAACTTTCCTAAGTACTTGCGTAACTAGACCTAGATTCAAGAAGCGCCAAGTCTTTCTTCTTAAGCTGCTGTGCTATGCATGCCCTTAAGTACCCGGTTAGAAGAGCCGTACGTACGATTGACTGGGCGCCAATCCTTAACTGTAGCCTCTATTCACCCAGCAGTAAATGGGTACCTGGTTGTTAAACGATTCAGTGGATTGTTTCGGTTTCGGTTTCAAGGCCCTAGAGTAGGCAAGCAGGGGGTTGAAGACAAGGGTGAGGATGCAGAAATCTTGAGCGAGGAACTGGAGACGAGGTGAAGAGGGGAGATGAAAGATCGGTGGCCCAACCACCGTGGGTAAGAATTGCAGCTGATGCTGCGGTTTGGTGGTAAGGTGGAGTGCTCATGGATGCTCGCTGATGTGTCTTACAGGAGGCAGAGCTTCTCGTCGCGGTGTTCTTTTCAGCATTGCGTTGGTGTTCTACTGATTCCTAGATTTACTCGGGCGCAGATCGTCGGTGTTTTTCTTCTTCCCAGGCCTCCTGGCCGGTTTGTTGGTCTTGCTTCGCGTTGATACAGTGAGGCTATCGTTGGAGGTAGCTTCCAGCCGGAAATCTTCAGTTGTGTAGGGGTGCTTCAGTGGAGGAGGTGGTGTTCCCACAGAGACGTCCTCATCTGATGAGTCAGCTGACTCAGAAGTAGATGCAGTGAATCTTGAGGGATGAGTTCTTGCCTGTTGAGGCTTAATGGGACCTGCAGCTGATTTAGAGCGTTGAGAGGGTTCACACACGAGAGGTGGAACTGTGGTAGTTGTCGATAGAGGAGACGTCGGCGTCTGGGTGGCTTGTGATGAAGTTGCTGGAGGAGCAGGCTTTGCTGTTGAGAGTAGATCCGTGAGCACGGCGGCGTTCACGGTGATGTCCTGGTTAGTAACTGGAACTGCTGCAGAAGTAAGGGCCACAGGAGGCAGAGTCATGTGAGCTGTAGGTATCTGAACAGGATCTGAAGTCTGCATTGCAGTGGCGGAATCGTCGTCGTCAGATGTAGAGTTGACATCCTCTACAGGGTCAGTTGTTGGAGTTGAACCTGGCACGTTGAAGACTTCTTCAGGAATATTGAAGGTAGGGAGACCATTTGCCTTGTAAAGAATTTTCAAAATCCTCACAAATTCTCGGGGGTTATTGCCAGCAGTCATTGTGGCCGTTGCTATCAAAGCTTTTACTGTGCCCTGCCCAATCAGCTTTGCCTTTGGTTGGGCGGGTTGGGGTGGAGGCGGCGGTGTCTGGCTCGATGAGTGGCCGGGTGGCTGGGAACTGGGTCCCCATTGGCTAGTAGAGGCTATACCAGGATGGTGTGCGGTGGCGATAGTTCCTCCTCCCTGAATCTTCGGGAAAGTGGCTGCTTGGGTGTTGAATGTAGAGGCTAAGGTGGTAGTTGTAGAGCTGGAGCTGGTGCCTGCTGCAGAGGTCGAGGAAGCTTTAGATTTCTCCTGGTTCTCCAAGTTTTTGATAACTTCCTGTCTGTGTGGACATTGATGGGAGATTGCGATATGTTCGCGGTTGCAGAGCAGGCAGCATGGTTTTTTGGAGGTGCAGATCGAATAGTGGTGGTCTTTCGCGCAAATGCTGCATTTCTGGATGGTCTGTTGGCACTTGTTGGTTTGGTGAGAGTAGTCGTAGCATCGGAAGCATTGGGTGATATTGTAAATTCTTTCCTTCTTCACTCGGAATGACGGGACGTGGACTCCATAGCAGAAGAAACCATCTGTGACAACTTGGGTAGCCTGATTCACAGTGCAGAAGGTGACCTTCAAGGTGCGGCTGTTGCACAAAGAGGGTTGCAAGTACACCCAAACCCGGGGTCTTGTTTTCGACGTTCTCAGCCAGTTCTACAGTGTAAGGTGCCTCATTGATTCGTTCCTTGATCCAGTGGCTGAGCTCACTGACAATGACAGACCGGGCACGAAGCAACTAGCGTGGGAAGTGGAGATTGAGGTGGTGCTCTGAACGAATTAGATATTCACGTTTCAATAGTTTGTCTAAGTCTTGTTCGTTAGTGAAACGAAAAACGAAGTTGGTGCCTTCTTGTTTGATGTCGTCAGGTGTTACTTCAGCTACATCCTTGAATAGCTTCAGGAGGGATGGCTTGGTGAATGCTTGATCGTCAAGGGGCGTACCCCTGACCTTGAAGTGCTTGTGATGCATGGTGGACGAAGGTTCTCTCTCAAAGACTGCACGTCACTGAAGATGGCCTCCCATCTCTACCCGGCATAAAATACCAAGTTAGGAGTGGGGTCTGACCATCTAGAGAGAGACGCAAGTCTGCTGCCAATTGTTTATCCACCCCGCAGTACTAGGTGCGAAAGAGAAGAGCTGGAGCAACGCGAACACGTCCGGCCGCGACGGTTGCTAGTTGCTGAGTTCTTCTCAGCGGATTGTATTCGGGGAAAATTAGTATTAAGGACCTGCCCGAAACGCTACGCGTGCTGGTGGCTGTACAAGAATGTAAGGACTCTTGTATAGTGTGAGGACGGGTCGCAGAACTGTAAAGGGGACGGGACTGGGACTAGAGGCTTTAAGAGTGTACAACAGACATATGTACCCCTTAACAACCCACTGTATCTTGTATATGAGTAATTAAATAAAATTATATATAAATGATTTCGGGAATATGGACGTTTTTAAAGAAATGTTTCCCATCCAATTATATGCATGTGAGAAAATGGTATAATGGTTTTCGATTTTTGGAAGGACAAACTTTGATAAAAGAATTAATAATTATATGTAAACAAATAATATTCTTGGTATGTAATCATTATTGAAGGATTTGTATCATAAGAGTGTTAACGGAATAAATGTTTAATCGACATGAGACGGTTTATAATCAAATGGAAATAGTTTGTATTTAATGTCCTTTCATCGCTTACATATGCGCAAACCATATTATTTAAATCAAATTTTTTATAAGTTTGTTTTTAATATTTCTTAAGTAGTAAACACAAATAATAATAATAGGAAAATAAGAATATGTACACAAATTTATAAAAGAAATGTAAAATTGAATATACTAACATAAAGATTACGGTGACGAGTGATGGTCCACAGTCATGGTGGGTTGGACTGTGGCAGCCCCGGCAACTAGCATACTTACCTGGCACAGGAGATACCGTGATCACGAAGGCGGTTTTCCCAGGGCGAGGCTCACCATTGCACTTCGGTGGTGCTGACCCTTGCGAATAACCCAAATGTGGTTATCTCGGGTGCGAAATTTTTGTTAGCTGGGGACTGCGTTCGCGCTATCCCCTTAATATACATTTATGCAATAAGCCATATCCTCGTAAGCCAGATTTGACGCAGGCGCTGTTTGTTTAAATTCATAAACATTAAATGTACATCCGCTCCACACATTCTCTTGTGATATTTACATACAAAATATTGTTCCTGAAGCACCTTGTGCTTCAAACTCGCACTGTATCTTGTGCTACCCACTCCCCAGTTTTAGTACTTAAGACATGCAACTTTATCAGTGTAACAATTTCCATCGTTTTATATTGTTCTTATTATGTTCAAGTCAAATTTTGCTATCATGTGGTTTATCAAATCAAATGTTTATTTAGGTAAGGTACGTACATACATACAAGAGATTTTACAAAGAGTGATGGATTTATATGATAAGAGTTTATATAACATTAACTACCCACTCCCCCAAAGTATGTGCCTAAACCATACATCATCATTGTATTCACTGCCATCATCTTATACCATGATTATGTTGAATGCAAATTTACTACAATGAACCTAGAAATAATCCTAAAATTATGCTACAATGTACCTGTTGATCGTCCTCAAATTTCACTAAAATGTACATACTAATTTTCTTACAATGTACTTGTTAACATTTTTCAATTTTGCTACAAATTACCTACCTAAATTCTTAGAAACTCATAGATTAAGAACCTGCCCAAAACGCTATATGCGTTTGGGTGGTTTAACCTTCATCAATCAATTGATTAATCATCTTCCGTCAATTCATGCCCATGCCACCTCTTGGGTGGCTTAATCTTCATCAATCGATTAATCGTCAGTATAATTTCCACAGTGAGTCAGTTAACTTCAGTACAGACGCTTGGGAGTTACCACAGTTAAATGACTCCACACATTCCTGATTGACAGTTGAGAGGCGGGACCAAAGAGTCAGAGCTCAACCCCCGCAAACACAACTAGGTGAGTACACACCTTCAACCTCAAGAATGTAGCACTCGGAGGATACAGTTCCAACCGACCCCAAGACGCTACAGCTTCGACACAGAGCAGACAGTAGACTCCGACGGTCTCGTTCCCCATCGAACTCCCACGCTCTTGGCCGCCGAGCTCCCACGCTCTCAGTTTCCTTGAGCTCCCACGCTCTTGGCCACCTCGAGCTCCCACGCTCTCGCCTCATCGAGTTTCCACACTCACCATCCCGCATCGGGCCGCCACGCTCTCTTGCATCGAGCTCCGCGACTCCGGCCGCACTCAGCTCTCTGCTCCAAGTTCCGTCTCAACGTCTACGACACTACCAACAACCGACTGCTATAAGCAAGACTACTAAATATATATAAAAACCACTAAACTCTGTGTTTCTAATGAACCAAACAACGTATCATAATCGTACGTTACAACCTATTACATATAGTGTCTATAGGGGAGTTCTCTTAAAATACTCCGCTTACTAGCCTCTGACTTTCAAATTCTTTGTCGAATCGTGCCTTAAAGTTGTGGGTGGAGGTGGTTTCCACAACTTCCTCTTTAAGAGCAATCTAAAATAGTGTAGTGGTCTAGAGCGTTTCCTTGAGGGTACCAAAATGAGCGGGTTCGAATTATCCTTTGGCTCCTACTGATTGTTTTAAGAGATACCCTACCAGAACCTCTGAGTGATTCAGCAGGGATACACGATCCGGCTTTTACTGAATGTTCAAATCAGTGTGATGGCCTTGCAGCCCCAGCACCCAACCAAGGGTGGGGGCTGGGATCTAGCAGAAAGCAAACAGCTCTGCTGGGACATCCCAGTAATGGAAAAAATAGCTGATGCCATGCTCAGCACTGCAACATCTGATAAGGAGAAAGCCCGTCTCAGCTTGAAGAAAACTGTAGTCTTCTTTTTATTTATTTATTTATTTATATATATACAAGAAGTTATATTGGGTTTATGAGAGTATATAGCATTGATATTTTTACATTCTTGTAAAACCACTAACACGCATAGCTTTTCGGGCAAGTTCTTAATCCTTATTTTCCCCGGAATATGATCCTCTAAATCGTTTAACAACGAGAGACCCATTCATGCTGGGTGAACAGAGGCTACAGTTAAGGATTGGCGCCCAGTCAATCCTCCCCGGCCAGGATACGAACCCAGGCCAAAGCTCTTGCGAAACGCCAGGCGAGTGTGTTACCACTTCGCCACGGGCACGAGGACATTTCAAAATGATAGAATAGCTTAGGCTATTACTCTCCCTTATTGTATCATACTGCCTGGATTATATATATATATTTTTTACCTCAATTGTTTTATTAATCATTGTGGTATATCATTGTATTTGTTGATATAATGAGGGTTAGTGAAAATAGAGGAGTGTGCCTTGAGCCGGGCACCGCTTTCTGTGAGTCAGTGTTTATATCCAGCCCGGCCCGCCCGCTGCCCGCACCTCTCTTCACTCTTCTCTTTATCCCTCACCTCACATTTTGTACCATTTCCAGAATAATTAACCCTCCAAATATCAGGATTAGTTGCATGCCTTAACTGGCAACGCTTAAACAATATTTTTTTCAGCTGTGAGAGAAGGTATTTGTGGTTTTATCAGCAAACTTCCGCTTGACAGTGAGGGAGGTGGTGCAAGATAACGCAGTTTGACAGGTATTGTCCCTCTCAATATTTTGTCTTACGTTAATCCTTCTTGGACTCAACTGTTGCGGGGAGATCACCACAGTGGTCACCTGGGTGCTATGGGCCGCTAAGGTTATGGGATAATATAATATAGTATTAGCAATGGCGTGGCACAGGGGGTGATATGCGCGTCTGTCAGTCAGGTTAAGGGTCACTACACACACCCTTATCTATAGCTATAGGGACTACAATAAGCCTAATAGTCAGTCTAACCCCAACGTTGGCACTAGTCATAACTGTTGTAAATTATTTCCTGTGCAATAGAGCTTTCTTCCCCTGTGGTTCTTATGGTGGCTCTGAGGCCAGACATTATAGTATAGAGTCAGTATGCAGCACTGGTATTGTGGTATTAGGTCAACATGAGGCACTGTGGTATTGGGTCAGCATGTGGCACTGGTATTGGGTCAGCATGTGGCACTGTGGTATTGGGTCAGCATGTGGCACTGTGGTATTGGGTCAACATGAGGCACTGTGGTATTGGGTCAGCATGTGGCACTGTGGTATTGGGTCAACATGTGGCACTGTGGTATTGGGTCAACATGTGGCACTGTGGTATTGGGTCAACATGTGGCACTGTGGTATTGGGTCAACATGTGGCACTGTGGTATTGGGTCAACATGTGGCACTGTGGTATTGGGTCAACATGTGGCACTGTGGTATTGGATCAACATGTGGCACTGTGGTCTTGGGTCAGTGTGGTACTGTGGTATTTGGTCAACATGTAGCACTGTGGTATTTGGTCAACATGTGGCACTGTGGTATTGGGTCAACATGTGGCACTGTGGTATTGGGTCAACATGTGGCACTGTGGTATTGGGTCAACATGTGGCACTGTGGTATTGGGTCAACATGTGGCACTGTGGTATTGGGTCAACATGTGGCACTGTGGTATTGGGTCAACATGTGGCACTGTGGTATTGGGTCAACATGTGGCACTGTGGTATTGGGTCAACATGTGGCACTGTGGTATTGGGTCAACATGTGGCACTGTGGTATTGGGTCAACATGAGGCACCATGGTATTGGGTCAACATGTGGCACTGTGGTATTGGGTCAACATGTGGCACTGTGGTATTTGGTCAACATGTGGCACTGTGGTATTGGGTCAACATGTAGCACTGTGGTATTTGGTTAACATGTGGCACTGTGGTATTGGGTCAACATGTGGCACTGTGGTATTGGGTCAACATGAGGCACCGTGGTATTGGGTCAACATGAGGCACCGTGGTATTGGGTCAGCATGTGGCACTGTGGTATTTGGTCAGCATGTGGCACTGTGGTATTTGGTCAGCATGTGGCACTGTGGTATTTGGTCAGCATGTGGCACTGTGGTATTAATAATAATAATAATAAATGTTTATTTAGGTAAGGTACATACATACAAGAGATTTTACAAAGAATGATGGATTTATAGTTAGGGCTAGTACATACAATGCCTAAAGCCACTATTACGCAAAGCGTTTCAGGCATGAAAAACTTAAATGACTAAAGCTTAATACTAATTGAGCATAAAGAATAAAATGTGTTGAGAACAAATAAAAATAGGGATAAAAAGGGGGGTACATGGCTGAAAAAGCAGCACAAATACAATTAGGTCGACAAACAGCGTCGTTTAAAAAAAAACAGAACATGTGGCAACTGTGGTATTAATCAACTGTGGTATTGGGTCAGCATGTGGCACTGTGGTATTAATCAAATGAGGTGTTCTGAAAAAATATACTGGAATGGATGCTGTACATACAATTCCCATGAAAAACTAAGTAAAAAATGTTAATGTCTGTAGTTTTATTGTTTACCAGGTGTCACAACACCCTGGTACAGTACTAGAATCCAGACAGATGGGTATTTTACCTGTTTCCTACATGGTTATGGACATGTAATTACCTAAGTGGAATTCCCCAAGTTACATAGTTATATTAGAGCTATGTTCGTGGCATCACGTCTTCCCAGTACTCTGTCATGTGATGCTTTGAAACTACTGATGGTTTTGGCCTATTCACTCACTAACTTGTTCCAACCTTCTACCACTCCATTTGCAAAAGTGACATTTCACATTTTTTTGGCAGCTTTGTTTCCTTAGTTTGAATCTGTCCTCTTATTCTTCAAAATGCAGTTTTCAAAAGTTGTTCTCAATAATAGACTCTATTGTCTTTCTCACAACTATTTTCTTAGGTTGAACTTTACCACTGACTTTCTTGGGACCAATGGCATGATATATAATAAGAACCTTTATGTTAAAAAAGCAAAAAAGCAAGCAAACAATGAAATTCTTCACAAAGAATTTAAAGCGCAGCCTAGGTTGTTACTACGCGCGATAGAGTTGTAAACAAACTGAAAGTGCTTCGCCCTGTGCCCCCAGCACCACGTGCTCGTTCAACCCATACGTGTACGAACAGAAGTCGTGTACCAAGTAAACCGTCGTGTACCAATTCAAATTTTACTACGAATTTGACGTGTTCTAAAAAATTTGTCTTCTAAGGCAGTCGTCAACTGGGGTCCCACTGTACTGTAATTGAATAAAATTGTATAATACAGTATATTTGAATAAATTTGACATTAATTCTCAGTTAGTGAATGATAATTTTCCCCATGTTCATTTAGTTATTTCTCACAATTTACATTGCACAAATTGTATTCTTTTCAGTGTTTGAAAAGACTCTTAAGGCAAAATGTGGAAGGCTCAGGCAGGCCACCAGATTACTGCAGTTGACAATGGCAATGATGATGATGACTGGGAGACGGATGCTGACTACACAAATACCATGACAGAGGAAGAGCAAAGATATGGTACAAAACGGGACTTGGAAGCTATCGAGTGAGTGCTTATAATTTTTGTTTGATGCCCATGGGATTAAAGATTATTAACATTTACTTTGATGCCCTTCTCAGATTTTCCAATAATGCATATGATTCTTGACATTTATGTAGTTAGGTATTTTATCTTGTCTGATTTGTTTAGAGTTTGCTGTACAGTATTTGCTCACAGTGAGCCGAGAATGTCTTGGAAGCTTGACTTTTGTTGGTGATCACTGTAGCTTGTCAGTACAGCAATCTCAAGTGAGCTATTGAGATGCCTAAAAAGTAGCATTTCATTACACTCGATACTCAATTTTAAAATATTAAAAAAAATTTCACATATCTAATGATACCTTTTTCAAACAGTATGAAGAAATACAGAGAAGAAACAATCAATGCAGATGCAGAAATGAAAATGAAAGAGCTGGCCGAGGGCCCGAAGGCATCATATGGATATGGAGGAAAGTTTGGAGTTCAAAAAGACAGGTAAATTAATGTTTCGGGTAATAATGATACTAGGGTTGCTTAATATGCTTATACAGGTACTGTATTGTTAAAGAAAATGAAGTTCAAAGTATTCTGAAAATAATTAGTCACCACCTTTTTTTTTTTAACTATTGGCTGGAGAGAGCAATCTTCTGTAAGTGATTGTTGTAAATTGTAACTCTAGTTAGTGTGTATTTTGGTGCTCTATAGTTACTAAATCTATTCTTATAAACTGTAAAGGCATATGTGGTCACTCTAGAATGGTATCTCAAATTACCTAGAGCATATGTTGTGTATATGCACTTAACTAACTGATGTGTGAGGGTAGGAAGATTGATTGGTTTAAGAGGAGGAAGATTGATTGGTTTAAGAGGAGGAAGATTGATTGGTTTAAGAGGAGGAAGATTGATTGGTTTAAGAGGAGGAAGATTGATTGGTTTAAGAGGAGGAAGATTGATTGGTTTAAGAGGAGGAAGATTTATTTATTTGTTTAAGAGGACGCATTTACAATCTTTAATTTCCTCTCCATGTTTGAAAAGAAGAGTTAAGAGAATTTGTTATTGTTTTGTTTAATTTTCACTGAAGCAAAGGGTGGAACACTGAATTTTAAAGAAGATGGAAGAGCCACATCACTGCCAGTTTTCACAAATACTTTCACTTAGTATCTATTTCTTGAATATGTGAACGTTTGTTGTTGAATTATTTTCTAAGAAAAAAGAATTTGCTTAGACATACGGTATATACTTTTGCCTATTGTATTCAGGGTACATAAATTCTTCTGACAAGCGTATATCAGCAGGAAAATGTTAGTTATTATATACAGTGTAAGTGCATAACTTTGTCATGGTTGATGTATCTTTTCTGGGAGGGGGGAGGGCCTCGTGGCTCTCTGAAGCTACTATACTGATATAGTGCCAGACTACAAGGTGCCATCAATTGTGACATTTTATTGGCCTACCAGGAGAACCACAAGGCAAATCCTGGGCCCCCTCAGAGGCACAGGGAGCAGTGGCAATAAAAAAACAAAAACAAAACCAGTGTTAAATGTAATGAAATGGCAGTTTCTGGGCGAGCCCCAGTAGTTTCCTAACACCCTCCCTCTTCCATGGCTTTGGGTGAGAGAGGGTGTCTCATTACCTCCCACTAGTTTCACGAATTATTGATCTTTTGTTTACATTGTTGGGGGAGTCCTTTTGGCTGTTTTGAGTCTGCAGTCTCTTTCTAACTAAGCAGTAGTCTGTTTTGTTTCGCTGACTTTCTTGGTGCCTTCTCTTGGTGGTGGCAGACGTTAATAACTTTACATAAAATTTTTTATAAGAGTCACTGCTCCCTGTAACTCTGAGGGGGCCAGGTTCTGGCTCGTGATCCTTAGTAGGCCAAATAGAATTTTACAGCTGATGGTACCTTGTAGTTTGGTACTATTTTAGTATAATTTCTTCAGGGAACCACCAGGCTCACTCAGAAATTGGCATTTCATTAGCTTCAACGCTGTTTTTTTTGTGGGGGAGGGGGATTAGAGGTACAGTATTTGTCTAATTATGGTTTCCAGACAATATTTTTAAAATAGTTCTTTGCATAAGCTTAAACTTCGAGGGTTTATAACTAAATTCTAATATTGAAATTGAATTGTGTAGCTCCCTAGTGGCTGCATTGGGAGCAACAATTGAAAGAATGGAAACAAGCATCTGCCGCATTCTTTACCTTATTCTATTTTTATTTGGTTTAAGGATGGATAAGAGCGCTGAAAGCCACGAATACATTGGTAAGGTGGAGAAACACGAGTCACAAAAGGACTATACATCTGGGTTTGGTGGTAAATTTGGTGTTCAGTCTGATCGTCAGGATCGTTCTGCTGTTGGCTGGGATCACATAGAGAAGGTTGATAAGCATGAGAGCCAAAAAGGTGAGTTGTATGAATGTCCTACATTTCTTGTCTAACTTTTCTGATCAAATGACTTGAACAGTTTCTGGTGTGTAACTTGCAATTTGCATATTTTAAGTAAATTGCTTCAATGTTGATAGTTGCCATTCTTAATTTAAGCATAGAATTAAACAGAGTTTCTTGAATGGGCATAAAAATTAAGACATTAATGAACTGAATATTCATGTATTTTCCTGAATGTATGTTTCTCCTCCCATTTGTCAAAGATTATTCAAAGTGCTTTGAAAGAATATTGGGTGTTCAGAAAAACTGTCAAGATAAGCCTTAGGCTGGAATCATGTAATACAATGTTGTACAATGACCTATTGTTAAGAAATCATAGGTGTATGCTTATTTCTGAGAGGCCAACAACTGGTGGCCCTTGGTGCTAGCTACCTACCTTGAGGTTACCTTGAGGTGCTTCCGGGGCTTAGGGTCCCCTCTCTTGAACACTGTGAGGGGTCGGCCAGTTATGCCCCTTATGTGTAGTGGAAGCGTGTTGAACAGTCTCGGACCTCTGATGTTGATAGAGTTCTCTCTCAGAGTACCAGTTGCACCTCTGTTTTTCAATGGGGCACCAAGTACCATCCAGTTCAATCCATTCTAGGCCCTTTTGAGTCATTTTAAACTTACTTGGGACCAAAGGCCAGAGCAGAGGATCCTAGATCCCCCCAAGCAAAGATGACCGTAAAGGAGGGCAAACTAAAACATACAATCACCAAGATAAACAAAGTACTGTATATAAAGTGAGGAACAAACCCCCAAAATGAATGATCCACCTGGTCATGAAGTAGTTCTCTTGTTAGTTTTCTACAATACCTGCGCACCACCAAGGTACTTCATCCCTTCCTTCTCGATCCACTAGCCTTGAACCTCAGTCATTTAGCCAGAAAGATGGAAAACTAAAGCTTTGAGCAGGGAACGGAGGGTCCTAAGAACTCACCAGAAAAAGACAATTCACTATATTTGACTTTGGTTTTCTGGGAAGGCTCCTTGGTGTTATTTCCCTATGGAAAAAACACAAATATGGGTACTTACCAGGGGTGGAGATGAACAGTAGAAAGTAACTCCCAGGAAAAGGGATTCACCTTGTTTACCACCCTAAAATCATGATGTAACTCGTGCATGGAGCTATCTAAGTATAGGTTGCTACAGGAACCCACTGTTTGGCTTCTCCAGAAAATAACATGTACTGTTCCATATGGAAGATAGTCATTCATTGTTATCCAGAAGGGTGTTGTTTAAATCTCATTAGTCTTGCTTATGTTTCAACATCTGCACATCCATACAAGATTGAAAAAAAATGACAAGAAATATTGAGTATGTTAGGTTGAAATGTTTGATAAGAAGCTATTAAAGTCTTTTTGCTTGTACAATTTAACTTTCCTTGGGATAAGGGGGGGGGGGGAATACTAAGGACAAAGGAAGTTTCAAAACTAAAAGTGTGTGCATTCTTGGTCATGTACTACTACCTAATAAAATAGAGGATTTGAAGAATACATTGGTGCACTGATCCTGGTCGTGATGGTGCTTCACTGAGTACTGTATGTTAGTGTCTCATGAGTGATACTGCACTAAGCTTTAATTAAACAGTCACCTTTCACTGACTTTTTTCAGTGGTGCATATTTTTTATCAGCACATTACAGTTTTAAATTTACAAATAAATTCTTTATCATTATAATGAATCTTGGTTTTTAATTTTGTTATTATAGTATTGTTTGGTTAATTTGAATGTCCTTGGGGACAGTTTCTTGCTTTCACAGAGGAAAGTGTGATTCATTTTGTGCCTGGGTTTATCTTGCAAGTTTTGCTTTGCATATATTACATGTTGTGCTCTTCTCTATCCTGCAGATTATAGTCATGGCTTTGGTGGCAAGTTTGGTATTCAGGCTGACCGACAGGACAAGTCTGCCTCGGGATGGGACCATATTGAGAAAGTTGATAAGCATGAGAGTCAGAAGGGTAAATAAAACACACATTGCTTTGCTAGCTTTCTGATACCTGTACTCCACTACTTTCTAGGACCTTTGCATTATATTGGATTCTAAGAAATTTTGTAATGTAAAATCCTCACCATAATATCTTTTCAGCAAAACTTTTAATAATAAAAAAATACAGTATAATTTAATTAGCATAAGAGTATTGTTTAGATAGCTAAGGTAATTTTAATAAAATATTTTGTATTTACTACTTTTTAAACAAATCTAAGTAGAACATTGTTACAGTGCTTGTTATATGTTGTATAACATACATGGTGTAATTAACGTTTTCAGTTCTGAAATTAGAGATGTCAGATTCCAATATATTGTACATGTTTTCCTAAAAAATTGTGGTTGAATTCCAGTGTTGTTTTTATCATGAATGAATCTTTGCTAATAGCTTGCATGGATTGAATACTTTTGTGTGATGTTACTGAGTTTTTGCATTCCATACAATATGCTTGCTGTGTGTGATGACTTGTGTATGCCCCACTTTATCACAATCTTTTATAATATTTTGCAATACTTAACATTGATATTTGGGATATTGAGGAACTTAATGATAAAATAGTGTACAGTATAAAATATCAAAACAGAATAAACAAGAGATTTATTTAGAATTTATCAATGTGAAGGGTCGGAATGTAGCCGAGTTGCAGATTCAAATGATTTACAGATGGGGAGTGTACGTGCTACTAGGATAATATTTGTGTAAGTTGTAGTAGCAGACGTGTAACATTATACAGATACTTGGAGTTGCAGACTGATAGTTGTGATAAGTGGCACTGTTGTGTGGAGGTTGTGATAGGTGGAGGTGGCACTGTTGTGAGACTTGATCAACTACTAATACACTGCAGCTTGTGTTACTTACTCTACTGTTTCCAAGAAATGTATTAAAGGCAAACATTCCACATAAATTGACCATCTGCTTTATAAATAAAATTAAATTGATCAGGTTCTAATTTATTTACAAACTTTCATTATGGTTGAATATTTTTAGAATGATAGTCCATGTTATGGCAAGATTAGATAACAAATTTGGCATAATGAATTCATTGCAAGCAGATTGCTTTCCTTTACTGCAGCTCTTGGGATACTGTGCTATTGTTAGTATCTAAATACAGTACTGTAATTCTCAGTTTTTATTATTTTCTCTACCTGGCTTCTTTACTTGTGTGAAAATGCTTGCTGCATTTAGACTACTCCCTGGGATTTGGCGGCAAGTTTGGCGTTCAGAAGGACCGACAAGATAAGTCAGCAGCCGGCTGGGATCACATTGAGAAGGTGGCTAAGCATGAAAGTCAGAAAGGTGCGAGATGCCTATTTGTAATTATGGTATATTGAGATTTATATATGATGTTTATATTTCTCATCTTGGCATCATTTATTGCTCAGAAAAAATAAATACTGCATGAAGTAATTAAGGATTCTCTTAAAGTCTAAATTGTAGGTTCTGATAGGAAAAACATTGATTAGTTTTCCATTGATTGATTAGTCAATTTTAATAATCCCAAGTATGTCAAGGTTGGGGGTGGGGGATATTTTGGAAGGGGCACATGTATTATCTTCAGTAAAAAAACATGAAAGCTTTAGAAATAATGCTACAGTATTTACTTATTTTATTAATGCAGATAAAGTATTTCATTAGCAAACTTGATAAATGTTAAGATAAGGAATTTCATTGTCTCGTTTTTTAAAACTGATAGTCCAAGAAGTTTAACTTGTCAAAAGTTATGAAGATGTAGGAGTAGGCAGGAGGTATCATTAAATGTTGATGTGGAGACCTCTTATTAACCCTTTGGCTGCATGTTTATACTTGACTACATCTCCACCACACATTGTTTTGGGGTTGCAAGAATATTTTTTTTTTTTTTTTTTTTTTTTTTTAATATATAGATATATACAAGAGTTGCTACATTCTTGTCCAGCCACTGGTTCGTGTAGCGTTTCGGGCAGGTCCCTGGAATATGATTCCCGCCACGAAGAATTGTTTTTACAACCGAGTACACATTTTACTGTTGAGTTAAACAGAGGCTACAGTTAAGGATTTGCGCCCAGTAAATCCTCCCCGGCCAGGATACGAACCCATGACAAAGCGCTCGCGGAATGCCAGACAAGTGTCTTACCACTGCACCACAGGGACTGGTTATTGTTTTTATATAACATTTCTAAAGACAGGTACCAATGCTTTTTCCTTATGTACTGGACTGTTGAAATTCCTTTAATGTTTCTGATGGCCTCATCTTATCTGTAGCCTGCTCCTAAAGAGAGAGATTTATTTTATGAGAAGGTTCTTTGAAACTAACTAATTATCATATAAGGAACCTGGTGAAACTGCAAGCTAGAGCTGTAATCCTACCTCAGCTCGGTTGAAACCTGCTCTCAAAGACCCATTTATTTTATGAACCTATTGTAATTATATGCATCATTAGGAATAAACTTTATTTATCTCTTAAGTAACAAACATTTACAAGGAACAGGATGAGCCCTTAACCAACTGTGTGCCAGAGCCTTCATGTGATCCCATGTATCAACCTGTTAGAGTATAGTCTTGATAACCTAGCAAACCCAGTATCAGATATTATGTTCTGTGCAGACTTCATTCTACCCAGTTTAAGATAGAGAATAGCAAACGATAACATTATAGCAGGAAATCAACCTGGAAATAACCAACCTCAGGTTGGGGAACTATCGAGATTGTTGCAAATTTTTGCCTGACTAACAGATAGCAAAGCCAACTGGGAATGAAAATACTCTCAACCTAATCTCTCAAACAATGAAGAAATAATCAGGGACATACAATCTCAGATACTACATACTCAAACCACAGGCTCTTTGAAGTTCAAATTAACATCAATGTTTGTAATAGATCAAAAAGGATCAGCAAGCAAGACGAGTTATCAATTGATTCAATTTTAATAATAAAAAGATTGACTTGGAAAAAAATAAATATAGAATTTGCAAACATCCAATGGAAAACAGTGTTGAGTAACAAAACTCCCTTGCTAGGAATAGAACAATTAACTGCTGAAGTGTACAAAGTCTCCTGGAAACACGTGCCTTTGTGGAGGGTCAGAAATACGATGTTAAAGCGATGGTCCACTGTGTGAGGATAGTGGGGAAACTCAAGTCTAAAGTCACTTGAAAAGAGAAAGACCATGGGGGAGATGAACACAATATAAAAGATACTGAGGGTAATAGATGCACTAGATAGAGTTGGTAATTTTCCCAGATGAGGGAAAGTGGAAAAAGGAAGCATTTTCTTGAGGTTATCTTGAGATGATTTTGGGGCTTAGTGTCCCCGTGGCCTAGTCCTTGACCAGGCATCCTTTTTAGTACACCCCTTCCCCCTCCCCCCCCCTCCAGGAAGCAGCCTGTAGCAACTGTCTTAACTCTCAGGTACCTATTTACTGCTAAGTAACAGGGGCATCAGGGTGAAACTGCCCATTTGTTTCCGCCTCCACAGGGGATCGAACCCGGAACCTCAGGACTATGATTCGGAAGCTCTGACCACTCAGCTGTCGGCCCAGTGAGCATAGTGAGAATTTAGAAATGTGAACAAGTTGCACAGAGTTATTACAGAAAACTACAGTATTTGATGATGACCAGACCACACACTAGAAGTTGAAGGGACGATGACGTTTCGGTCCGTCCTGGACCATTCTCAAGTCGATTGTGACTTGAGAATGTCACAATCGACTTGAGAATGGTCCAGGACGGACTGAAACGTCGTCATCCCTTCAACTTCTAGTGTGTGGTCTGGTCAACATACTTCAGCCACGTTATTGTGACTCATCGACTACAGTATTTGTTTGCAATGTGAATGATACATAGTTGACATGAGTTACAAACGGCTGCCATTAACAGTTTCAAGAGCAAATATATAACAGCATTAGAATGTTAAGAGCTGTTAATGAACCAGGTACAGTAACCATGAGGCAGAGCTCAAGAGGTAGATCTCAACTCCCCACAGGGACAGTTTGGTAAATACAGGTTACAGACACTTGTACCTGTACTTATACAGATAAAAACATAAATGTATACATAGAATTACACAAATTCTAGAAATAAACAAAATAATATTGGAGTGCTTGCTTCAAGGACGGCCACAAAGACACACTACATTCACATACACATACAAATGTATACATGCATACAATATATACAGTGTCATAAAAAATTATAATAGTAGCTAGAAATATTGAATTTATAAATAAAAGCTTTTTATGAATATCGTTATTTTGTGTAAAGGATTTCGTGCACTTTTCAAATGCTTTCATAATTGTTGCTTTCTTGCTGCTGCCATTTACTACAGCTTTGACATTTCTGCCTCGTACAGACTACTCTAAAGGGTTTGGCGGAAAATTTGGCGTACAAACGGATAGGCAGGACAAATCTGCCGCTGGTTGGGACCACATTGAGAAAGTTGACAAACATGAGAGTCAAAAAGGTGTGCCAGAAGGAGTTATCTTGTAAAATGTTTAACCAGTTTAGAAATTTATGAATTTAAAAATTACAATCTTTGAATGCTAGTGTAGAATGTATTAGTGTATGAGCATACAAATACCTTATATATTTAGCATCTGTTTGATTATTCCCAGATGTTTTGAATTCACTTTTTTGTATAAAATATATATATACCCTGTTTTAGGAGGGTTCATTATACTGCACCTGTGAATGCTACACTTCATACAGCCTCTGTGACTATCCTTGTTGACCATGCTGCTTGCCCACCTCTTCCTGAGCCCTGACCCCTCACCCACCACCCCCTGACCCCTCTCCCGCCTCCCCCAGACCCCTCACCCCCTGACCCCTCACCCACCACCCCCTGACCCCTCTCCCACCTCCCCCAGACCCCTCACCCCCTGACCCCTCACCCACCACCCCCTGACCCCTCACCCACCACCCCCTGACCCCTCTCCCACCTCCCCAGACCCCTCACCCCCTGACCCCTCACCCACCACCCCCTGACCCCTCACCCACCTCCCCCTGACCCCTCACCCACCACCCCCTGACCCCTCTCCCACCTCCCCCAGACCCCTCACCCCCTAACCCCTCTCCCACCTCCCCCAGACCCCTCACCCACCACCCCCTGACCCCGCACCCACCACCCCCTGACCCCTCTCCCACCTCCCCCAGACCCCTCACCCCCTGACCCCTCACCCACCACCCCCTGACCCCTCACCCACCACCTCCTGACCCCTCACCCACCACCCCCTGACCCCTCACCCACCACCCCCTGACCCCTCTCCCATCTCCCCCTGACCCCTCTCCCATCTCCCCCTGACCCCTCTCCCATCTCCCCCTGACCCCTCTCCCATCTCCCCCTGACCCCTCTCCCACCTCTCCCTGACCCCTCTCCCACCTCCCCCTGACCCCTCACCCACCACCCCCTGACCCCTCTCCCACCTCCCCCAGACCCCTCACCCCCTAACCCCTCTCCCACCTCCCCCTGACCCCTGACCCACCACCCCCTGACCCCTCTCCCACCTCCCCCAGACCCCTCACCCCCTAACCCCTCTCCCACCTCCCCCAGACCCCTCACCCACCACCCCCTGACCCCTCACCCACCACCCCCTGACCCCTCTCCCACCTCCCCCAGACCCCTCACCCCCTGACCCCTCACCCACCACCCCCTGACCCCTCACCCACCACCCCCTGACCCCTCACCCACCACCCCCTGACCCCTCTCCCATCTCCCCCTGACCCCTCTCCCACCTCTCCCTGACCCCTCTCCCACCTCCCCCTGACCCCTCTCCCACCTCCCCCTGACCCCTCACCCACCACCCCCTGACCCCTCACCCACCACCCCCTGACCCCTCACCCACCACCCCCTGACCCCTCACCCACCACCCCCTGACCCCTCACCCACCACCCCCTGACCCCTCACCCACCACCCCCTGACCCCTCACCCACCACCCCCCTGACTCCTCACCCACCACCCCCCTGACTCCTCACCCACCACCCCCCTGACTCCTCACCCACCACCCCCTGACCCCTCACCCACCACCCCCTGACCCCTCACCCACCACCCCCTGATCCCTCACCCACCACCCCCCTGACTCCTCACCCACCACCCCCTGACTCCTCACCCACCACCCCCCTGACTCCTCACCCACCTCCCCCTGACCCCTCACCCACCACCCCCTGACCCCTCTCCCACCTCCCCCAGACCCCTCACCCCCTAACCCCTCTCCCACCTCCCCCAGATCCCTCACCCACCACCCCCTGACCCCTCACCCACCACCCCCTGACCCCTCACCCACCACCCCCTGACCCCTCTCCCATCTCCCCCTGACCCCTCTCCCATCTCCCCCTGACCCCTCTCCCATCTCCCCCTGACCCCTCTCCCACCTCTCCCTGACCCCTCTCCCACCTCCCCCTGACCCCTCACCCACCACCCCCTGACCCCTCACCCACCACCCCCTGACCCCTCACCCACCACCCCCTGACCCCTCACCCACCACCCCCTGACCCCTCACCCACCACCCCCTGACCCCTCACCCACCACCCCCTGACCCCTCACCCACCACCCCCTGACCCCTCTCCCACCTCCCCCTGACCCCTCTCCCACCTCCCCCTGACCCCTCACCCACCTCCCCCTGACCCCTCACCCACCTCCCCCTGACCCCTCACCCACCTCCCCCTGACCCCTCACCCACCTCCCCCTGACCCCTCACCCACCTCCCCCTGACCCCTCACCCACCTCCCCC
Organism: Procambarus clarkii; assembly: GCF_040958095.1. Classification (NCBI taxonomy): domain Eukaryota; kingdom Metazoa; phylum Arthropoda; class Malacostraca; order Decapoda; family Cambaridae; genus Procambarus; species Procambarus clarkii. Next base: position 20,359,389 of record NC_091187.1, read on the forward strand.
TGACCCCTCACCCACCTCCCCCTGACCCCTCACCCACCACCCCCTGATCCCTCTCCCACCTCCCCCTGACCCCTCTCCTACCCCCCCCTGACCCCTCTCCCACCTCCCCCTGACCCCTCTCCCACCTCCCCCTGACCCCTCACCCACCTCCCCATGACCCCTCATCCCCTGACCCCTCACCCACCACCTCCTGACCCCTCACCCCTCACCCACCTCTCCAGATTGCTTTTCTATGCCCCATACTCTCCTTTGTGTGTGTGCACCTTGCTGTGCCCTGCTCTCTCTCTCTCTCATGTCTCCACACACCTTTCCACGCCTCATTCATGTTTCTGCACGTTTCCATACCCCCCCCCCCATGCTCTGTTTCTTGTGTATGTGCATCTTTCTGTGCACCAATCACTCCCTCATGTCTAACTGTCTTTCTACAACCCATCCACTTGTTTTGGTAGTACTGTACTTATAGTAACAATGAGGACCGTAGTATATATGTATATATTTATATATTTTGACGTACACCACAATTAGAAAGTAGAAATCTGAACTATTGAGTTGGATAAACAAGAAAACTATTTTTTACTTGTGTTGCTTGAATAAACTAAACTGACCCACCCTAATCTTCCTAAGCCTAATATACAATATCTGAGGCCTAATGTAGTACATGTGTGTACTATACTAGGCCTAGGAATATTTAAGTTTTTCATTCAGCTTTATTTATTTTAACACTTTGGCGTACCCTGCGCGCCACCCCTCAACTGTGCGATTTGGGTCCCAGGGTGTCACGGGAGCGCGCGTAAATTCTGAAAAGTGTATACTCTCTTCAACTTTGTCACCTTAATTCTCATCCTACGAGGTTAAATTTGGTATCTTTGTGTTCGCAATAGAATTCTCTACAGCACTAAATGCATATAAACTCCAAAAGCCCGGCTAATTACCCGCAGCAAACAGAGAAAGTGGGAACGAGTTACCCAGGAGCGCGCAAACGCAATAAAATGTTTTCACTATTTTCACTCTGGTCACCTCAATTTTCTTCCTAGGTCTTTCATTTTGGTCTCAATGGGTTCGCAATAGAATTCTCTAGAGGAATATTAGCATATAAAATAAAAAACCTGGTCACGCTCCAACCACCGACAAGTTGAAGACGGGCCACGCGTTAGCCGCAAGTGAGCGCTCAGACGCCTTCCAGCTGCACTCCCAATTCCCGCCCTTTTCAAGCCTTTCTTTCGCAATTTTCTTCCTGGAAGGGCCTTGTTCATGATCACTATCCATCGTGGAGTAAGCGTAGATAGTTTCTAAAGCCGCAGTAAGAAATATAGCCACGGAAAATAGCCGAAATGTTCACACGTTTGAGATGCGAGGGGAGGCGACATTGGTCACAACAGTGGAGCGAAAACAATGGGCCGACGGCGTGTGCCGAGCCGCCTGCGCGCCACGAGGCGCAACAAAGAAAATGGGAAGACATCGGCACGCATTTTAAAACCAGTCCCAAAAAATCGGATAAAAACCTGATTTTTGGCGATTATTTAAAGTGGATGACGCAATGCTGCGTCATGCCCGGGCGAAAGTGTTAAGAATTCCTTACTAGTCACTATACTACAGTATTATCTAAAAGCTAAGTACAGTACGTACAAACTCGTGACTATTGACGACCATCACAATAGGTACTATCTTAAACAGGAGGGTGGGTTGCTTTCCATATCTACTCTCTCCTCCGTGTCTTCGCACCTTTCCATGCCCCACCTCCCTTGCGTATGCGCAATTTGTCCTGCATGTACACCATGTTTCCTGCCAGGTTGATAACTGTGTAAGAAATTACTGTCACAGCCTCTATGTAAACACCCAACCAAATTTGTCTTTATTGGTCATTCCAGGTGTTGTGAGTAATGATAACCTTGTTACTAAGGTATTATTGTATGCTCTGTCTTAACACTGTATCTGTCATTCATTCATGCACTCTATCATTATATATATATATACATATATATATTACAGTATATATATACAGTACTGTATATCATATATATTATATGTACTGTATATATAATATATGTAGTTTTATTAATTGTTGCATGAACTATTATACTGTAATATTAGTTTAATAAACAAACTAATTTTATATTTTGAACCAAAGCTTGTCAAACTGATCTAACCTAAATATCCCTATTATTTGAAAGCTCTGCCTAATGAAGGTTAAACTGCGTCTAATTAAATTTGTAATTAATGCTATCAATATACAATAGTTCGATAGTTTTATTAAACTCTGACGGTTAGGCAGATATACGAAAGTAAATACAAAAGATCCGTTGCCAAGGAAAAAGTATTTCTTATTTTTCTTTGCAGTGTAATTCTGACTATTTGTACAGCATATGTATACTGTATGTACTCTACAGAATATTTATAAATGCATATGCATTTTCACATGTTCATACATGCATGCATGCATATACTGTACTATATATATTGCAATCATAAATGCTTTTTATGCTTAAAATGTTTTGCCCAAGTGCTACAGCAAGACCTTGCTTTATGCAGATTATTCGCAAGGCTTTGGTGGTAAATTTGGTGTGCAGTCTGATCGGCAGGATAAGTCTGCCGCAGGCTGGGACCATATAGAGAAGGTGGAAAAGCATGAAAGTCAGAAAGGTGAATTATTTGGTGTTTTTTTTATGTTTATTAATAAATCCTTCTTTATAATATTCATGAATAATTTTTGTGTATTAATATTTAAATGTTAATTTTAATCAATAAAGTAGATATTTGATTTAATAACATCTCAGATAGTTGGATATCTTTTCTTTAGGAACACAGCTTGATTTGTCAATTTGGCTCATCAGTTAAAACTATTTTTGCTCTAGTTTTAATATCACATTAATGTTTTACTCCTCAGATTATGTTGTTGGTTTTGGAGGAAAGTATGGTGTTCAGAAAGACCGCCAAGACAAGGCTGCCCTTGGATGGGACCACATTGAAAAAGTTGACAAACACGAGAGCCAGATTGATCACTCCAAGGTTGGCTTGTAGCAGTTTGTTTCCCGGAAAATTCTCTGTCTTGTCTATATATACAGTGTGTGTGTATGTGTGTATATATATATATGTATATATATATATGTGTATATATATATATATATATATATATATATATATATATATATATATATATATATATATATATATATATATATATATATATATATATATATATATAATATTATAAAATACACACCCCACAACTATTGCCTACCTCCCAGGTACCTCTTAGCTGCTAGGTGAACAGAAGCATTAGGTGAAAGGAAATGTGCCCAACCACTTCTGTCCTGCCCAGAAATCAAACCTGGGATCCTCGACTGTGAGTCGGGAATGAAGCCAACATATAGTACCCAGCTCTATATTTCTGTACAGTACTTTGAAATCTTGCAGTGCTCCCAACTCTTGAATTATGCACAAAACTTTAGACTTGTAGCAACATAACATCACATGATGTGACATACACTGTGTCACATCACACTAACATCATACAAGCCTTTGAAAAAATGCTAAGAAGTAATATCACAAAACATTTGTCACATTAACATAACCCCAGACAACAGTGATCAGAGAAGGACACTCCTTTTAATTGCCTGAAAACTAGTACGTAATCTTGGATGTCATGGAAGATAAGGAAAACTCTGATGTAATATACACAGACTTTGTCAAAGTTTGACAAATGCAGCTATGGTGTTACTGTACTCAAAAGTAATAACTAGCTGAAGTAGATAGATGAGTCTTTACTTTTGTAATGAACAGAACACAGAGTTATGGTCAACCAAGAAAATTTGACTCATGCACTGTGTAAAGCTCAGCCCCCTCCCCCCAGGGTACCATACTTGCTCCTGTATTCTCACTCACATATCAGACGTAGACAAGGACACAAACTAGATTTACCATATTATCCTTTACAGATAACACTAGGATTTTTATTAGTAGTAATTACAGAGAACACAGCTAACCTCCAAATTGATGTAAATCAGGTCTTTCAATGGGCCACAAAAACATGATGTTCAATGAACACAAGTTCCAAATCCTGTGCTATGGTAAAAACAAAAAACAAAATGCAGTCAAAGTATATTATAGAAAGAAAAAGCAATGTAAAATACCTGGGAGTAATCATGTAGGATGACTTTACTTTTAAAAACACAATAAAGTAGTTCTCACAACTGCAAGAAAAATAATAGACTGGATAACAAGAACCTTTCAAACAAAAGATGCTGAACCAATGATCGTACTTTTTAAGATATTGGTGCTATATAGGTTGGAATATTGATGCATAGGATAGCCCCGTTCAGAGTTTGAGTAGTTGCTGATTTGGAGAATGTGCAGAATTGTTTTCTGCCCAACTCTGTTCAGTAAAACTCAAACTGTACTCCTTAGAGTTCTGGCAAGAGAGAGATGCATAATAATTTATGCTTGGCAAATATTAGAGAGACCAGTTCCAAGTGTACACTAAGAAGTACTCCTTTACGAGACTAAGAGGCATTGCAGAATGTGCAAAATAGCCTCTTTAAAAAGCAGGAGTTGAATGTGTATGCTTAGAGACAACAATGTTCACATTGTTGGTTGCAATAGTAAATTTTGTTATGTTCAACCAAATAATAGCTTTAGGTATTATCGTTATTAGAGATTGAGTTGTTATATACATATACACATATATTGTACAATGAGATCTATTATTCCTTAGGGTTTTGGTGGAAAATTTGGAGTGCAGAAGGATCGGATGGACAAAGCTGCTCACGTCTTCTCTGAGCCGCAGGGGGGAATTGGAACCAACTATGAACCAACAAAACCAGAAGTGAAAGGTACAATTTTCTATGTTTTTATAATTTCAAACAATATAGATAATATTTTAAGGGTTTGAACAATTGAGTTGTACTGTACAATGTATACCATTTTGTGTTTAGAATATTTAAAGTTATTTTAGGTTGTGTCTTCCACCAAGTATGTTATTGCAGTCGATCATAATTTACAGCATGTATACTGATATACTATATAGGCAGTATATACAGTACTATGATTAAAATCAGAATGCCCTTCAGACACTTGTTAGAGAGGGCTTACATCCACAGTAATGGTATTCTCATGGTAAGAATAAAACCACACAGGTTTTTTGTTACCATGAGGTTAGGTAGAAAAATAGCTTCTTAATAACCCTGAAGCACATATAGGCAAGTACAAATCTGTCAAATCCCGCCTTTTCCCAGTGAAAATTAAAAAAAAAAAAATTATTTTTATTTATCATTTTGACTTTTGCACATGATAGTGGGATCACTTGCAAACAGTATGGTGTCAAGATTGTATATATGTGGTAATTATTTTGACCTAAAAATGTAAAATGGTTATAAAGTGAGAAATTGAGCAGTGAGAGAGTGAGTGAGTGATCAGGATGATGCAGCTTGGCAGAAGACAACACCTACTTGTGTGTCAAATCAGTTTTCTGTCCAGTGGAATTATGTCTTGATTTTTGTTACTACCTTCAGCACCACGGTTGCTGCTGTAAGCCATCTCATTAATACAAAAAGGAATACAGTGCAAATACTGTAAGATGATAATTAGCATAACAATTGTAGACTGCCAGTCAAAGCGTCTCTGGTGTTCAAAGGCTATAGTATGAACATGGCTTGGGAGCATCTATTTTAGTAATTTTGTGTATAACTTTCAAATTTTAATTGTATTTCATGTATATATTTTATCTTGTTAACCTTCAAAGAAGGAAAAACATGAATGTATATGGATTATATAATTATTCCTCATATGAGCAATATTATTATTACTCATATGATTGAATAATAAACACTCATATGAGGGATATGTTTGTGGCAATTATACACTGAAGCTCTTTCACCCCTGAGGTAATTTTATCTGTCGCTTACCTTCAATAGCCTCGTCTACGGCATCAAGTCTGCGTGCTCGCTTTGAAAATTTAGCAGTAAATCAAGAAGATGAAAGAAAGAAACTGGCAGAAGAAGAAAAAAAGAAGCGATATGAAGGTGATGCAGCTATGATCCAGAAAGAAAAAATGAGACTGATGCAGCAGCAAGAAGAGGAGGAGGAAAGGCTAAGGAAACGCAATGAAGATGAAGAGAGACTTCGGGAGAAGAGGAAAGACCTCATGATGCAACACCATCAAGAGTTGGAGAAGGACAGTGAACAAACAGAAGCAGCTCATTTACAACACAGGTATGTTATTCTTTCATTGTAATTAAAGTTGTATTATCTGTATCCAATAAGCACATTTTTTTAAATTTTTACATTGTTTATAATACCATTCATATTAGGTGGGAATCTTTCCATAGTGAAAGGCATACAGTTGTGAGTTGCCTATAGATTGTAGGAGGATAAATATCTCTCCTGGAGGTACATGCAGTGTCTGGGAATTGCTTCTCATTTCCTAAACAAGGATGGCAGACAATTCTTCCATAGGTCTTCTTTCATGTGCTAGCCATATGCTGTATTGTGCCTACCAATTTTTGTCAACTACCATTCAAGCTGTCATTGCAATCAATCTGAGCTACGTATGTGCTTTAATATACTTACAATTTTCTCATCCTTTATTTTTTTTTCTTGCCTTGTAACTGTTATCATTTTTTATAAATTTTGCAAGTATTTACCTCTTAAAAAATTTTTAGATTAAGGACCTGCCCGAAACGCTGCGCGTACTAGTGATTGTACGCTTTACAAGATTGTAATCAATATATTATGTATCCTCACAATCCCAATGTACCTTCTTGTATATATATATATATAAATAAATAAATAGACAGATTGCATCACGTTCAGACTTACATTTTGGACCCAATATGTGACGACTGTTATAAATCAAAGAATAATCATTGTACAGCTGAGGGTGTGGTCAGTGCAAATGACAAGAGTATCATGGATACTGACTTTCAAGCATTATCACCTACAAAACATCAATTGGATAACAAAGATGAATCTAGGCCAGAGAGACAGACAAAACAGGCCTCAGGTCTCATGAGAACACTTCCACAAAGGAGACAATGGACATTTCAGTCACTCATCAAATCAGCAACAAGAATCTCTGAACCTTAAGTTGGTGCTCTAGGCTTCAGTTCCAGTGGAGCTCATTGTCCACTGGAACAATTGATATAGAATGCTCCAAAATTACATGTGCATTTCTATGGGCCATTGCCCCTCGTGTGTGTCTGAGAGGGCCTGGTTCTGGCTTGTGGTCCCCGGTAGGCCTAGAACTCCACCCACATCGACTGATGCCAAAGTTAGGGATATTCATATAAGCCTGGATAGCTCTGGGAAGCCGTAGGAGCTCCCCCTAGAAAAGTGATCTTTCCCAGGTTCATTCCTACGTGATGCGAATATCGATTAAAGTGAAAATGATCATTGGATATTTCCACCAATGTTTCGGTCATAAATTGCTCCATATACATGTAGTGATCATTTTATTCTAGGGAAGCAGTGCCCAAGAAAATGCAGAGAGAAGAAGTAGGACCTGAAAATCAGAAAGAGCAGGTAGCAGCAAGACATCAGGTAAGTGCTTTACAAGTACATAACATCCCTGTCAGCCTTCACACACATGCAAGGTCATGGCTTCCAGTGAAGGTACTTAGCATGTCACAGAGGGCAGTCGTCATACTGTACTCAGGGGTTACAAAAGTGCAATTTTGATGACATATAGATGTTGACATTTTATGTTTATTATATACTGTATAATTATTTCAAAGTAGGCTATGTAGATTTTCCATCAAGTTAGTCAGCTTTATAAAATAAAATTAAACAAATTTATTTTAACCATAAAAATTATTACAGTATCCACTTTTCTGTGGAAATAAACATTCCATTCACCTGGGCTCTAGGAGATTTGGCCCGTGGACCCCACGCATGTGAGGTCGAAGCTCTATCGACCGAGCTATTGAGTGGTCTTAATAATAGTAGTTATATGACGTGGGCGTGGATCACAAATTCCTCTGGCCTTCAATAGTAGTCAGGGAAAGTCGAAAAATCCACTTTGGCAGCAGGATGCTGCTTCTGGTAACTTTCCTTGTTACGACTACTCAATAGCTCGGTCAATAGAACTTCGGCCTCACACACACAAACACAGGGTCCATGGTTTGAGTCTCCTAGAGCCAAGGTGAATGGAACTGATTTAATTATGTTTTTGTTTAATTTGATAGATCATTTATGACTCCCATGAACTTTGATGAAGTTATGACTTTAGCTTTAGTTTACTGTGTGTTGAAATACTTTTGAAGGAGTTTCTAGTAACACTGGGATTTCATTGCTTTACTGTAAAATTCTAAAAAGTTCTAAAAAAGTTGTGTGATAGGTGACATAAGAGATTCAGAATGATAGTAAAAACTGTATAAATAAAATTTTCATGTTGTGAAATGCCCAGCATTTCTGAGAGATTCCCCTCAGTAACACCCTATTGCTACAACCTAACAATGGCTAATCTTTTGGGAACACACCAGGCCTCTGAAGACCCATGAGTGCCTACCACGGACTAGGACCAGAACCTTACTAACCTCAACCTGACTTCTGTCTCCTCAAAAAGGCAAAAAGGAAACTTGTGGATTATATATTTCACCAGAAAGCCAACAATTATTAAGAATCATTATCACAGTGAAAGCACATCTGGACATTTGCCGACCACTAAATGAATATTGTTTACAGTCAGTGTTGTTTCATGACTGCTTTGCTTGTCTAGCCCTGTGATCTGGCTAACATGCCCACAGTATCTGGGCTGTCTACAGTAGATATTTCTGAATTACAGGTAGAGGGATTTCAGAGAGCATGTTTGGCACACATTGGCACAGTAAAATTCTTAAAATATTGGGACCATCTCAAAGCACTCAAAATGTACCATCTGGAAAGGGAACAAGAAAAAGTATCATATTTTACATATATGGAGGATACCAGAGCAAAAGATATGGTAGGAAATGCAAAATGGACTTAGTGAAAAGTAGAGGTGATATATGCACGGTCACAGAACACTGTTTGAATATCAGAGGTCCTTGTTTCTTCAACATGCTACCACCAAATACAGTACAGTATAAGAAATATTGCCAGAACACGAGTGAAGTTGTTCAAGAGACAATTGAACAAGTTCTGGAGGTAATGCCAGACCAACCGGGTTGTAATGAGTATGGGGGCTTGTCGTGCCACTCCAAGCAACTGCCTTTTGGATCAAGTTATCACAAAACAATCACAATCGACTTGATAATGGTCCAGGACGAACTGAAACGTCGTCATCTCCTCATCTTCTGGTGTGTTGTTTAGTTCTCATATCACAAGACAAGCTTGGCCCCAGTTCAGGCTTGGAGAGCAGGTAAACTACAGGCTGTGTGGTCTTGACTATTTTCTGCCACGTGCTTTTCCATAAGGGTGTTTCTAGGTTGTCTGACCAAGGCAATATTCCAGACTGTTCTGATGTGACCTGGAACTCCATTCTTCTGCTCTTTGGTACGTTGAGATGGAACTAAGGAGGCTCTCTCGGAAATTGAGTGTTGAATGTAATGAAATGCCTCTTTTGGGGGGTCACTCACTAACTACCCCATTCCCACCCTGTTCCATCTTTTTTCAATGGAAGTTGGTAATGGGTTGCTAGCCGAGACCGTTGGTCGCCAGGGCTGCCATCTTGTGGCAGGCAAGCATATCAGATGATAATATCATCACAGTAGCAATTATTTCCATTACTATTGTCAGAGTTTCTAATTTTTCCAAGCAGTTGTTTGTTTTGGAGCACTTTTAGCTAGTGAGATTTTCTCAGTTCTGTAGTAATCTCTGACCCTCAGGCTCCTCACTGCCTCTTGCAGGTCCTCTTTCCTGGTAAGCACTTGTGGCTCTTTAGAGGCTTGGTGTGTTTTCCATGGTTTTGTCACTTAAAATTTGAAGCATTTGGAAGTTACTGAGTTGGCCTCATCAGAAAGAGACATTTCATTAAATTTAATACTGTGTTTTTCATTTTATTTATTTTGTAATAAATCAAGAGATATCAAAGCATTGTTGTTTATGAAGTAAATATGTACAGTATTTTTTAATGTAGAGGATGCTGTCATCAGTCACTGTTGTTGTTGTTGTTGTTTGTGTGTACGTGTGTGTGTGTGGTCAAGCATATTGATGAAACCTGGTGCATGACTAATGGTTAAATAAATCTGAAATTGTCACAGAATGTCCCTCTTTTTTTTACTGTATGTTGATATTTATTTGGAATGACTAGACTGAATAAAAGCTGCCTCTTTTTATGTAAATAAAATCTGAAGTGACATTAAGTTTTACGATGAGTTATCTTTGTCATGACCTTGCATGTACTGGCAAACAGGAGTGATGGATCCAACAGTTATCACCCTGCATTTGCTGTTCCCTTATGCTACTGGCTTTATCAACTACCAGATGCTAGTTTTTATACTGTTATTATTCCAAGCAGTATTCTCATACATGGGGCTTTTCTCTTGAGCCTTTTTTGCATTGCCAACAAATTATACTTGTATCACATATATTACTTAATCAGTTATAATGAGATTTGATTTTGCTCGCGTTATAGATAAATTAATATTTTTGAGCTGTATTCTAAATTTTATAAATTATTTTTCCTAGAAAGCTCTTGCCTCTTGTTCTTGTCTCACAGTTCTCCATATAATAATATTTATGGGCAGAAAATCCTATTAAATGAAGACTTAAAAACTTTAAATGAAATTAAACTCAAATGAATTAATCAATAGCTCCCAAGAGCTAATCAAGTTGAATCTAATCGATTTTGTTATTTAGGTGATACTAATACTGGCTCAGAGACTGTAATGAGTCTCTTATTGCTTGTGGCTGGTAGAGCTTCTAAGACTCATATGATCAGTTTAGTTAATTCTGTTAATGTGACTAATATTACACACAGAAATCACAATAATATGATATATCAAAGGAACAAATCCACAAGAGCCGTTATGAGGGGTTCGAACCTACATCCGGGATGATCCCAGACGCGCCTTAGTTGACTGTGCCACGACATGGTAAAAGAATTACAACTGGGAGCGCTCCTGCCCTCACACGGATCCCGCAGCCTCTTTTATTTTTACTACCTAACGACATTAATTTACCATGTCGTGGCACAGTCGACTAAGGCGCGTCTGGGATCATCCCGGACGTAGGTTCGAACCCTCATCACGGCCCTTGTGGATTTGTTCATTTGACTAATATTAACCTGAACTATGAAGTCATGTCTACCAGTCAAGAGTAATTAAGTCTCTGCAGTCAGTATGTTGCTTTAATTTTGTCAAGTATTATCTTAGAGGCAAGTACTGTACTTTGTGTGTGTGTCTTAGAGAAAGAATGTTGGGTGTTTGATGTACAGTATGTTGTATTCACGCACTTGCCCTTCATTTGCGATATTGCAAATATTCACACACTTGCCCTGCATTTGCGATATTGCAAATAAACTTTATCATTAATATTCCTATATTCTACTGTTTAAACTTGTTTTAACGGGAATCTTCATTTAAATGTTTCATGGTTTTGAAGTGTGAATGTGTGTGTTGTGGATGTATAAATATTACTACATTTGCCAGAAAGTCAAAGTACAGACTGAGAAATTATGGAAGATTTCACTAGATTCTCTTGTAAAGGTTAAGCAGCTTAACAGGCAATCTCCAATAAATATTAGAAAGTTAAGTTTTTGCTCATATAAGAAATTGTCAGCACTTAAGGCTTTTATTTTAAAATTTATAAATTGTTCTATTATATAACTTAAAAAGTATAGAGTACAGTAGAATTATCCTAGCAAAGTATAAAACCAAGGACTGGTATTTAACTTAACAGATCTGATGGTGAAAGGTGAAGACCTGTACAGAGTGCGACCATAATGCTTTCACCAAGAGTTACACACAGTTATTTGTTGATTGTATATATAGTCAACTTCTCACATTTGCATCTCTCCTCTCTCATCTCTATTCCCTATCTTTCCCTCTCCTCTCTCTCTCTCTTTCTCCATTTCCCTCCTTTCCCTTCCATCATCTCCCCCTCTCTCCTCTTCCCCCTCATTATCTTCCTCTCCCTTTCCTCATCTCTTCCCTCTCTTCTCCCGTTGTCACTCCCATGTGAGACCTGGAGCACCTACTCCCTTTGCCACACACTAGAGAAAGGGGAGTAAAGAACAAGGGGAGAGGAAATATGTTCATGGAAATTGTACATACTAACATAAATGAAGTCAGATAAAAAAAATACTGAAATTAAACGATATAATACACCTAAAGACACCAGACATTGTTGCGCTAAGGGAGATGAAACTTGAAGATGATATTTTAAATGAGGTCATATTCCTGAGTGGCTACTCAGTTTGGAGACAGGACAGAAAAATTAGTTAAGTTGGAGGCGTTGATGTTCTAGTAAAAGAACACCTAAAGGTAAACAAATTAATGATTGCCAGCCCACAAAAAGGTGGCATAATGGCACTGGAGATTTGTAATCAGGATGATAAACTGATAATCATAAGTGCCTACTGTCCACTGATGTGCAACACATGGATGAAGGCGAAGTTGTAAAACAAACGAGAGGGCCTCATAATGACCATGAGTATGAGTGAATAAAGATAGATCACGAGTGTTGGTACTCAGTGACTTCAACTTGAAATCCATAGACTGGGAGGCCTACGAAGCAAGAACGGAGGACTTTTGGTGGTAGGTTCGTAAACCTCATCCTGAAGACATTCATGTATCAAAATGTTAAACAAGCTATTAGAATGAAGGAAGGGGATGTCCCTTCAATGATGGATTTGATGTTCACCAGGAAAGAAGGGGATATTTGACATTCAGTACTGTCTAAGCTCACATATCTGGACTATATGGGAGGGACCCCCTCACCAGAGAAACCAAACATCCAGATAAGCAGAATTCTTACCGGAGAAGTCCAAAATGAACACACACAGTATTCTTAATTTTTTGTGCCACAACCAACATAATTTAAATTTTTATGCACACTATAAATAAAAAATATAATTTAAAACAGAAACTTCAACTTACATTGTTGTAGTTTGGCATCTTGATTGATACTGTAGATCTTGACATATGTTGAAATTTAAGTAACCTAATCTCTGGTTATCTCGATTTCTGTCTAGATATAGCAAAGTTTTGCCATAAAATTATCCAGATGCAATTTTGGCTGGATAACCCAAATATTCATTTCAGCAGACTTTAGATAACCAAGTTCATACAGTACCCCCCCCCCCTCCCTAAACTGACCATGTCCTTTTAGAAGTAAAGTATGCAATGCATTATAATCTAGAAGAGAATGAGGAAAATGAATCGGTTAAAAAACATGATTTCAGGAGAGGACACTGTGTGGAACTTAGAAAGTTTGTTAATAAATTTGATTGGAAACTTTCTTCTGTGAGCAGAACTTCTGTGAGTGATGTAACGCTTAGTATGGAGCAATCTCAGTATGTTAGCTAGGGAGCCACTGGGGCTTCTCCAGAAAGAGCCATTTCATAACTTTCAATGCTGGATTTTTGCAAAAACAATATTTTTATTCCAACTGAGATTTTGCAAGAGTTTGTTGGAAAGCGGACGTACATGACACAGACATGATAGAGAATATCTGGAAGACTTACTGTATATGAAATTAGTGTTGAACAAAAGGCAATGAGAATCACTAGATTAAAATAATATCTAACATTTTTACGTACATGCTGAAGGGAATGACGCTCCTTAATTTGTGGCAGGCCATAGCAGAGTTACAGCAGTAATGCTCACCCAAAGTTGATAAGCTATTAGCTTCATATTGCATGCTTTTATCCACTTGAGTTTATGAACATTTAATGACTTAGCACCCTACATTGCTTGTCCTTGTCCAGTGCATGGGTCAAACATTAGATCACCGCACTGATGTGAAGAAAGTTGTGATGTGAAGGATTACCTTCTTGTATTCTTATTACTGCTAAAAATGCTGAACATTGAAGGTGATTCAGGAATATTATGAGTTGGTAATCATTTGACACCATTAATTTTGTTGAAACAGAATTGCTGCAATAACTGTTACAAATTGGACAATTCTGCTTTACAATTTGAATTCCCAGTAAGATTTTATGATTAAATTTAGTTGTATAGAAAGATTTTTGTCATCCCATTCTGCTGGGTACCAGGTTTCCTGAATCTTGTGTTCATTCAGCAGCAAAATTTATATAATTTTTCATTTTACTAATAGTAGGCTGAAGGTTAGTGGTTGCCTATCTTAAGTGGAGGAACCAGTAACCTCTCTCTACCACCTTGTGCTCAACTTTACATCTCTTATCTCAGATTAGCATAAAGATACATTGAACCTGAATAACTCTTCTATATATTAGTACATACACTACATGAAAAATATATTGTTCAGTATTTGTAACAAAAAAATTAATCAATATATATTTTTACCTATAATTGGAATTACTGGTATACCTTCCGGGGTATATTCTATTCCAATTTTTCTGTGACAAATGTTGCTGGAAATATTTTGTATCAATGAAGAAGTAAACTGTAGTGGCAACACATGTTAGTTATTCATGTGTGACTGTAGCGCACAGCTGAGTAAGTGAACATGTTGTTGTTGTTAATTGTTGAGGAATAGCAGAGGGCAGTTCTCTCAACTTTTCCCAAGTATGTCAATGTATCAAATGCACTTTTCTGAACTAACACTTGTCAAAGTTACACTCCTTTACATAAAGTTGTGGAGTTGTACATAAAAAAAACATTGTGCTACTGTAGCCTTAAGGTAAAGTTTATTAAAGTCTTATCCTTTAACAACAAAGTACAGTAATTAAGTCATGTCAAGAAAACTTTACTGATTGGGGAGACTGAACTGTTGAAATGATATAAGTTTTGAAATAAAACATGACATATTCATCACCACTAGGATAGCTCATGGATATCGCCAGTAGGGAACCACTTCTTCAGTTGCAAACCACTTTTTTATTCTAGGAGGGCCCTCTCAGTAGCTCCTCAATGCTACAACCTGGCAATGACCAAGCCTTGGGAAATACAACACTTCTGAGGGCACACCAGTGCTTATTGGACGCCAGGACAAGAATATGGCCCACTTAAAGAGTTGAAGGGGAATCTGGGGATCAGGGATAGCCACAACTGAGCAAAAAGCCTATCAGAAAGGTAAATTTCTCCAAAACAGACAAATGCTTGTAAAATTGTGAAATCTTGACGAAAACAATGCAAATAATCATTACTGTCTGTCACTAGATAGCGACCTGAGATCTTGACCAGCCAGCCAACCTATTCGCACACTTGAGGGAGGGGTGGGGATATTCCAACCCAATCTTATGACTGAGATAGTGGAGTCATTTTCCTGCAAAGGTCTTTCTGTTGTCAGATTCTTCATCCATGATCCTATTGTATCTGTGTTGGATATTAACACTTTCGCGCTTTAGATTAGAGATAACTCGTCGCCGTTTTCTCTTACGATTCCGCATAACAGCCTACTTTTCTCGTCCATCGAAAAAATATTTCTATAAATTCCATTTTTTAACCGAAATGGATGGGGATACTTTTGTTTTGTAGAGAATTTATTTGCGAATGTTTTGGTACCAGAATGAATATTATATCACATAAACTTCTATGAGTAAAAAAAAAAATACACAAAGTATGTTTGGGGGTGTGGCGAGCGTGTGGCAGTGGGTTTCCTTTAGCCGTTGATATATCCAACACGTGGGAAATATTTGTATGTGTTATGTATATGTCTGTGTAGGGAATTTTTCTGCGATCACTGTCATACAAATTATAAAATGTTTCAACAAGTATAAACATGACAAACATCAAACGAACGAAAACAATGCGTTCGTTTCTGCCGCGAACGCATACTGAGCGACGTGGTTCTATATTTGGCGCTTCTCTTACACATCACATGCTTTGTACAAATGTTATACAGTTCATCTTATAGAAAATTTTATTGCGAACACATTGGTATAAAAAAGAAATACGTACATAGAAAAGTAGGGTCAGGAAACGTATAAACTTTCCAAGCATGATTTCCCCCGTGTTTTCGCCAGTGCGCTCGTGGCTAACTACTCTCCACTTCACACACTCTTGCGGGTGGGCAATTACCTATATTAAACATTCATATGCATATGTCCGTGTAGAGAATTTTATTGCGATTCCAATGATACCAAAATTAGCGATGTAGGACAACTGTAGGCTTCGCAACCATTAAGAGAGTGGAAACATTTTGTTGCTGTTTGGCGCTCTCGGCGAGTGATCTGCATAGTTTTTTATTTGGTGTTGATACTCCTTATGCTTGGGCGGCATTTTATAGGTATGCTCTTATAGACAATTTCATTGCGAACACAGTGATACCAAATTTAAATACGTGCGCCTTCAATTATTGTCAGGACAGTCAAAAGAGTGTACGCTTTTCGGTCTTACCGCGTAGGCGCGCGAAGTGCCGAAAGCATCTGGGGTATTGTTTTTTTTTGAGCGCCGAGAGCGCGAAACTGTTAAAGGAGTCACCTCATCCTGCTGGTTCAAGAAACATTTTTAGCTTTCACCAGTCTCATCCGATTGAATGACAATCGGTGTGATTGGATTGTTACTTAGAGGGGGTTCCTTAGGAAGATAGTAGATAGAAGTTAGAGCTATAGAATGGTAGTGGGGGTGAGTGGGTGGGTTGAACAGAGGGGCCAATGAGTCCCCTAATCCTATTTCTCTCCAAAACTCATCCCACTACCCCATCAAGAAGCATAGTACAGATGTTGACAGGTTGTCTCCTAGGGTGGCTTGTAAATAGGTTGCAATTCTATTGAAGCCCCCACATTGCTTGAATTGCCATCTAGTGGTTATCTTGAGGTTATCTTGAGATGATTTCTGGGCTTAGCGTCCCTGTGGCCCAGTCCTCGACCAGGCCTCCTTTTTGTTACACATCCCCAGGAAGTAGCCTGTAGCAACTGTCTAATTCCCAGGTACCTATTTACTGCTAGGTAGCAGGGGCATCAGGGTGAAAGACAGTCTACCCATTTGTTTCCGCCTCCACTGGAGATCGAACCCGGAACCTTAGGACTACGAACCCGAAGCGCTGTCCACTCAGCTGTCAGGCCCCACAGCTGGTGGTGGTCCTTCTGGTGGGTGGGCATATTTCCATGGGAATTTACCTGGATAGTGATTGCTTCATTTTGTCATGGTTTCAGATTTTTCAAGTAGTTACTTATTTTGGTTCCCTTTGGGTTTTTGATTAGCTATTTACTCACTCTCATCCCTTCGAGGGAGCCAGAATGTGGTCCTGGTCCCTGGTAAGTGCTCACAGGTCTTCAGAAGACTGGTGTGTTGTCCAAGGCTTGGCCATTGCCAGGGTTGTGACGTCAGAGAGTTACTGAGCAGCCTACTAGAGAGAGGCATTTCATTACATTCAGGGCTGGATTTATATCCCTAAAGTTTAACTAATGGTGCAGTGTATGGTGCATGTGATTTTGTGATCATTTTGACCTTGGTTTCACATATTTTGACATGTAAGCCATAGTTAACTGTTTCTTCTCTTGTTAAACACATTTCCTTGTATGTTTACAAGTCACATGTACAGTACGTATATGGTAGGTGTGTGTGTATTGTATAAGGTTATATATACTAGTGCTCTCAATAATACATTATTACCAGCTAAGGAAAACATGGTGTATGACTGTGCTTGAATATCTGGCCATGCTTGAATGCTATGACTGCCCATGCTGAGGCTGCTTGGACATTATATATGCGTTAGGCTGAGCGTGAGGCAGCTGAAGAAGCAGTGGCCAGGGCAGAGAAGGAGCGCTTGGAGGCGGAAGTGCGCAGGCAAGAGCAGCTCCTTATGGGCGACCCACAGGTGATCCTCACCCACATCCAACTCACACTACCAAACTTTTCATTTTCATTTCATTATCATAAAATTGCACCATGATTTGCAACACTTTCTCATGCCTGTAATTATTTTGGTTTGTAGAGGATAATTATGCTATTTAAATATTTAGTTTTAAATCTGTAATCAAATACAGTACATATTTCAGAAGTACCAAATTGTTAAAAGATTTGGTTGTATGTATTTACAGCAAAAATAACTGAACAATTTGAGCAGTTTCATTTGTTATTTTATTTGTTATTTATCACCTTGACAAGTACAGGCATTAAATAATACACCATTAATATTTGCTACATAACCCACTTGTGCCTTGCTAAGCTTCCTGTGTTAGTACCTGGCTTAGTAAACTTAACAACAATTAGTAAACAAGTATGAATTGACTCTCCCATAAGCACTTCCATGGGAGAAATGAGAGTTGTGACAAGAAAGATGCTTAGCTGTTCTTTATCTCTCTTTCTGCTATGTTCTTTTCCTCCATGTTAGTTTTCATGTACAGTAGTTGTATGATTAGTGTCCATAAAGAACATGTCACCTATACTAATTACAATTTATTATTTCTGTATTCATTTTTGTTTTCCTATTTTCATAATCCACATTTTTGGGGGGTTACATTTTACATCAATAAATTCTCTTATTTCATTATTTCTTGTAATGCATACATATTTATTTATTAATTTATTGTGTTGGGTATCCCTTGCTGTGAGTGGTATCTCTACTGTCATTCCAAGTGTTCCTTGCTGTGAGTGGTATCTCTACTGTCATTCCAAGTGTCCCTTGCTGTGAGTGGTATCTCTACTGTCATTCCAAGTGTCCCTTGCTGTGAGTGGTATCTCTACTGTCATTCCAAGTGTTCCTTGCTGTGAGTGGTATCTCTACTGTCATTCCAAGTGTCCCTTGCTGTGAGTGGTATCTCTACTGTCATTCCAAGTGTCCCTTGCTGTGAGTGGTATCTCTACTGTCATTCCAAGTGTTCCTTGCTGTGAGTGGTATCTCTACTGTCATTCCAAGTGTCCCTTGCTGTGAGTGGTATCTCTACTGTCATTCCAAGTGTTCCTTGCTGTGAGTGGTATCTCTGCTGTCATTCCAAGTGTCCCTTGCTGTGAGTGGTATCTCTACTGTCATTCCAAGTGTCCCTTGCTGTGAGTGGTATCTCTACTGTCATTCCAAGTGTTCCTTGCTGTGAGTGGTATCTCTACTGTCATTCCAAGTATCCCTTGCTGTGAGTGGTATCTCTACTGTCATTCCAAGTGTCCCTTGCTGTGAGTGGTATCTCTACTGTCATTCCAAGTGTCCCTTGCTGTGAGTGGTATCTCTACTGTCATTCCAAGTGTTCCTTGCTGTGAGTGGTATCTCTACTGTCATTCCAAGTATCTCTTGCTGTGAGTTACATTCTTGGTACTATCAAGCCAAGTTTTCCTTGTTAAAATAGGCCTTCTCTCCTATGCCTGAGATCATTTTCAATGCATAATTTCTGGCTGAAACTGCTGTTCTATCATTCAGATGAGTAGGCTATCCTTCTTTATGAACTTCCATCCGAGTAGGTTTCAGTCTTTTTAACACTTCATTTATGAGTATGTTAGCCTCATGGAGTGTCCCTTGATATCTACACCATTTTGGTACCAATGTCTCCACAGGTGCTTTCTTAGTTGGTCTACACTATTTATGATCAATATTTTCTTCACAAGTGCTTTCTTAGTTGGCCTTAAACTACATTCGATCATGGTGAGTTTGGTCTCGTCCTGTGCATTACACTGAGGAGCTTTGTTTAAAATTTGTTCTTGCTATTTTGTTTTTCTGAAGGTTGAACATTTGAGAATATCCAAACTCATGTAACTTATGCACTCCTAGCTTGTTGTGTAGAGGATTTTGTGAGATGTTTTCTAAAGGTCGAGTACTGCTGGCAGTAGAGCTTAGACACACAATGTGACTACCTAAAGGTTAGTTCATTTGTCTGCAGACTCTCGAGCCACTTTGGTAAGTCATGTTTTTAAACTTTAAGATCACTCCCTGTATATGCCCATTCAAGAGTACCCAATTTGATAATTTGCATATGTTATTTGCTCTTAATATATTTTTCTACACATTACATAATGTATCACCAAACCCACCTTATTCTGTTGTTTATAATTATATAAGCAGTGTTGTAGGTGTTGTGGAGACCCATCACTCGGAACAAAGCACCCTATCATAGGAGTTTTGCTATGTTCATATCTTCTCAGTACAGCATGTCCTATTAAATTCTTATAGATTTATGTTCAAAATAAATTTGAACATTCAATTGCTTAATAAATTTGAATGCCTAACTAGCAGATAAAGCCTTCTTTAACATCACCTTTGAAGCTTGAGCATGACAGAGAAAGTAGAGCTGTTCACTTTCCATATTCCAAAGGATGTTTTCTTATGTAGATGGTACGTAAGCAGTACCTTACCAACTTCGCACTTTGAACACTCGGAGGCCTATGCATTTGCATGTATACCTCGCTTACTTTTATCAAACTAATCTTTTCAGTACATGTCAAGTTCAGTACAATAATTGGAATTGGAATCTTATATTGAAAATATTTATTAACTGTATTCAATATTTGAAGATGGACTATATTCATATTTTATAACATAAGACAAGTTCCCTCTGAATATGGAAATTCTGAGTACCGTAGTTAATTGTGAATGTTTGTTGTAATCGTAATGCATTCATTGTTGTACAGTAGTATTCATCATAATACATTCATTGTTGTAGTATTGATCATAATACATTCATTGTTGTAGTATTCACCATAATACATTGTTGTAGTATTCATCATAATGCATTTATTGTTGTAGTATTCATCATAATACATTCATTGTTGTAGTATTGATCATAATACATTCATTGTTGTAGTATTGATCATAATACATTCATTGTTGTAGTATTCACCATAATACATTGTTGTAGTATTCATCATAATGCATTTATTGTTGTAGTATTCATCATAATACATTCATTGTTGTAGTATTCATCATTATGCATTTATTGTTGTAGTATTCATCATAATACATTCATTGCTGTCTGCATAATACCTTTTATTTTATCATTAGCAACTAGATGTGTATTTTTTATATTATAAATATGTTTAGATTTACATGTTGAGCACAAATATAAGCATCAAATATGGTCATGAATAATGTTTATTGTGCTGCACTATTAATGGTAGCCTTCATTACTTGCTCTCATATATATTTTTCAATTTGTCTGTATTGTGTTTATATACACAATATATGTATTATAAACATGAAGTATATGCAGTTGTGAAATATTAATTTGCTAGTTGATTTTTCCTCAACTTCTCTCAATGACTGTTGTGTTCTTGACTGCACGTAGAGTCTGACTGCAGGAGCCGAGACTAATCCTGAACCACCAACGCAAGATGAAGGCATGGGAGTAACAGCATATGCACTCTTTGACTATCAGGCAGGTCAGTACAAATACTGTACCTAGTTAATTGTCTTAGCATTAAAATATTGTAATGTACTGTACTTTAATACTTTAACACAGGCCTTATCAGGGGTGAATAATATCAATAAATGGCCATTCACTGTGGAAATATTTGGCTTGCACTCTATATACTGTATTGTACTGTGAATGTCATGCATGGTGTTTTGAAGTATCTGGGATTTTCATATTGTATTGTATTGTACTGTATTAGAAATATTGTACAGCTGACTTTTTAATCTGGAAGGTCATGACTTATGCAGTCTGCATCTATGTGGTAAACATATTAAAACCCATTTAAATAATGTACATGGTCAACATAGGAACCTACACAAATTTACATGAATATGCAAATTGTTTTCAGCAAATTTAGTACAGTATAGATCTTCAAAAGTGTTACTGCAGTTTGCAAATATATTTGCAGCTAAACCTCTGTAACCCTTTGCTTGCTAAATAAAAATAAGGTTTTTACTCTGTGTGAAACAACACGCCCCTTTGACAGCACAGGTGGAACATCTGTCTGTTTTGTCAGCTCTGGGATCCACGATGCTTGAGCCCTCTGGATGGTATTCCATGGCCTGCAGTGGAAGTTGTCCTCAATTCCCTCCTGTGGTATTAGGAATTCAGGGCCAGCAGTCTGCCCCACAACTCCTCTTAGTCATTGTGGAGTGGTTGAATGCAGAATGGTCAATTAACCCCCCTGATTTACAATGGGTGTCTTGCTTGTTCCCAGTCTCTAAGTGAGACTCGTCAGGTCTGTGGGGCATTCTTGACCTTTCTGGTTTTAACCACTTCATTTGCTGTCCAAGTTTCTGCATAACAACTTTTCAGTAGGTGTTACTAGTGTTACCAGGTGGATTGCAGTACTAGCTAGAGGGAGGCTGGTAAGCCACAGACATGGAGCCCGGAAAGGGGTGATTCATTGTACTCAAATTGTACAGTATTTTCATTGTACCATACTTTCTGGGAGGGACCTTCCAGAAAGTGGCACCTTATTACATTTGACACTGATTATTTCTTCATGAGATTGAACTAGATGCCTGAAGGCTCATATTGAGAAGGGTCTCATAAAATAGTCAACTTATTATTTGGTCTGATATTTAAATCCTCCCTGAAGCACCATAATGGTATCTGGTATAATACACCCTTCATCCTGGTTAGTAGAGCAATGGCTTTAAATTTTACGGGCTTGTGTTCAATCCCTCAATGACCCAAGTAAATGGTATATTATTACCAATGATATTGTCGATTTGTAATTTATATGATATGACTGAAGGGTTGATTACTATCAGATACCATTAAGGTTTTCCACTAATGGTTTAAAACAAACTTGTATTTCCAAGTAATTTATTAAAAGTCTTTGGCAGAAAAGTAAATACAAGTTATCCATATTGTGCAAGTCTAGTCTCATCATTTCCTGATAAAATACGTTTTACTGTACAAATACAATAAGAATACATGTATTGAAGGTGGAATACAGAAGTAAAGGGAATGTTTTGTTTATTTCAGCGGACACTGATGAAATTTCGTTTGACCCTGATGACATCCTTACTAATATTGAAATGGTAAGTAGCATAGAATGGCTATTCCAGTAACAAAAAACATTTATTTTAGCAAGATAAATAACACTAAAGAGTATGTCAGAAAGAGTAGTAGATTTACTAGTTCTCAATTTATGCCAGTCATATGTTCATCTGTAACAGTCACGTCTTGAAGGGGAGAGAGTTCATAAACCTTTCCTCTGGCATCACCTGCGGCTTCAGGTCTCTGACTACTGATATTTCCTTCTACTAATCAGAAGCATAATTATGTCCCCATAATGTAGTAACATTCCTAAAGGAGACATGTAAGCACATTTTGGCCAGCATTTTTAGTGTTATTAGTACAACTGATAAACCATGCTTTCAGCCAATTTTGATATCAAAATCACTTAAAATATCTTGACAAATGTGTTAGTTATTGTGCCTTAATCTTTAAAGGTGCCACCATATGCACATATAAAAAATATTTGAAATAAATATTTTTGTTTTTCCTTTTTTTCTAATAAAGAGTTTAAAATTTGAAAAAAATATATAAAAAATATGTTCTTTATTTTCCTCTATATGCAAAACTTCACATTAAAAATAATTACTGATACCTAACTGTAGTTACAGGATGAGAGCCATGCTCGTGGTGTCCCGTCTTCCCAGTCCTCTTCGTCATATAATGTTTTGAAACTACTGACGGTTTTGGCCTCCACCGCCTCACCCAACTATTTCCAACCTCCTACCACTCTGTTTGCGAACATGAATTTTCTTTTATTCCTTTGACAGCTTTGTTTAGTTAGCTTAAATCTATGACCTCTTGTTCTTGAAGTTCCAGATCTCGGGAATTTTCCTGGTTAGTTTTATCAATTCCCATTACTATTTTGTACGTAGTGATCATATCGCCTCTTTTTCTTCTGTCTTCTAGTTTTGGCGTATTTAATGCCTTTAACCTCTCATCATAGCTCTTGTCCTTCAGTTCTGGGAGCCACTTATCATGTCTTTGCACCATTTCCAGTTTGTTGATGTGCTTCTTAAGATATGGGCACCATACAACCGCTGCATATTCCAGTTTTGGTCTAACAAAGGTTGTGAACAATTTATTTAGTATTTCACCATCCATGTATTTAAAAGAAATTCTGAATTTGAACAGTTTAGCATAGGCTCCTCGTACAATGTTCTTTATATGGTCCTCAGGTGATAGTTTTATATCTAGAACCACCCCTAGATCTCTTTCTTTAATCAGAATATTTTAAAGATTTTTCTTTTAATTTGTAGGTTGTGTGTGGGTCTATGATCTCCTATTCCACATTCCATAGCATGACATTTATTCACATTAAATTCCATTTGCCAAGTGGTGCTCCATACACTTATTTTGTCTAGGTCGTCTTGAAGGGCATGACAATCTTCTAAGTTTCTTATTTTTCCTAGTATCTTAGCATCATCTGCAAACATGTTCATATAATAATGTATTCCATCTGGTAGGTCATTTATGTAGACAATGAACATTACTAGTGCAAGAATCGAACCCTGTGGTACTCCACTCGTGACATTTCATTTCGTAATTGAATTAATGAAATCATTATCTAGTTTATGTTCTGTCTTGCAGATTGATGAAGGATGGTGGAGAGGCTGGTGCAATGGCCAGTATGGGCTGTTTCCTGCCAACTATGTGCAACTTCATAGCCCAACACAGTGAGGTCAGATACTCTGGGATGTTAAATACCATCCCAGATGTAGATGACGAATGGCAGGGTATTCTAGATGTTCCAGGAAGTGATCCTTGAAACTTATTCATGAAAATGTGTAACAATGCAGTAATTATGGGCTACAAAGATCTTTTATATTTTGTAATCTTAAAGAAATGTTTTTGTGCCTCATTTTAGATTATTAAAGCTGTTGGGAGAGTTGAGAAACCTTCATGAAGGGGGAATGTGTAACTACCAATAACAGATTGTGATAAACCAGGTTAAAAAGAGGTAAGAATGCTGCCTTCAGGTAAGCAACCGTACCTTGAGTTACGATGGATCATGAACACACGATCCAGGAAGTGTACATCCACACCTTGGTGAAATATGATGGATCATGAGCATCCATACCTTGGCAAGTTATAATGGATCATGACCACACCTTGTTGGGAGAGATGAAGTATCATGACCACATCCACACCTCGTTGAGAGTTAAGGTGGATCATGAGCACATCAACATCCTGGTGAGATAAAGAATTGTGCTCATCAACACCCTGGTGAGAGAGATGATGGGTCATAAACAAAACTGGCCATATGTCTTTCCATCTCTTGTGTTGTCATGGAGACATGAAGGGAAACATAATTTTGACAGCTTTAACTGATTTTGTTTTGGTTCTTTCTTAATCAATGGCCTTAATGAAGACTTAATTATCCTACAGATTGCATTGGCACAGCAAGTCTCATTTACACTTCCTTACCATCTTAAGTTGGTGCTGAGGATGGAGCAAGTTGTTCAGTTGGTGCTATTATTGTACATGTTTACCCTATACATTTTTATACTATGTAAACACAGGATAAGTTGAGATCTTAAATTTGCATATGTATTTCACTTTATTAATTCTCATTCGCAGATACACTGTTCATACATATCATATAACCATTTCTAACTACTATACCATACATCAACAGTGTTTTGAACAAATTGAAAACTTGGACCAGCATCTAAGTCTTCTACAGTATTCTCCAATACACACACACCTACCACCCACCTCTTCCTCCACACACACACACACACACACAATATGTTAACAACTTACTGGTATATCCAACAGTACCCAGTACAGTAGTTGAGGAGAAATTTGAGTGACTTGATAATGGCAGATATACATACAGTATGTGGATAAGTTATGGTACATGAAATTTGTTTTTTGTTTTATATAACTAGGTTACGTCAGAGGACAAGAACTTGTATCTTAGGCTGGTTACTGGGAGGGGTCATGTCTCATACATGGATCTATGAAAATAAAACTGTCTTATAAACTTTCCTTATTAAGACTACTCATAGCCCAGTTGATAGAGTGTCGGCCTCACATGCGTGGGGTGCACGGTTCGAGACCCATACAATCCAGGTGAATGGAATGGATCTATGGTCTGTGACTTTAATTGTAGACACAATTTATGTGAGTAATCCTCTCACAAATTCCTGATGCCAGATTTCAAAACATTTTCTCTTATCCACTGTAATGATCCTCAGCACCAGTAAACCAACCAATATCTACTCTCATACTCAAAAAGCCACTAGTATTGATCTATTTATTTGTTCCTCTTTTAGATCTAAAATGGCACATTAATGATGACCTTCATACCTTCTACAAACTTTCTGCTCCCCATCTTTCTGCTGTTCAGTGACACTTTGATAGAGTAGAGCAGACAAAGTTATATATACACCTTTTATAGTCACCTAAAATACTACATATTCAGTAATAAGATTCTTAATATTACCTTTTGTTCATTATTGCTTTTAACGTCGTTGTCTTCCATTCCGACAGACGTTTTTTCCAGGAACGTTTGTTTGGTTTTTAGTTTATTTTTTCAAACCCTGTAAAGTGAATAGTGCCAAATTCTACTATTTAATTATCTATTATATCTGTACAGTATGTACGATGGTCCACATTGTTACAAAAAGTGTTATCTGAACAGGAGGATGGGTTGGAAATTCTTGGTGAAATTAATATTTTTTACATCACTTATGTCTTCTGACTGTTTTGTGCTACACAGAGCTAAATAGGATTTAACACTTTCTTTTGACAATTACTTAGCCCATTTTGGCACTTGCACTGGTCTGGTAGATGGCAGGATCCGTTCCGATAGCTCTTTTGTGATGTGCCTCGGTACTGGCATATTGAGGCACCATCAGAGGGTTTTCCTTCCCTCCAGGTTCAAGATTGTCAGGACATTTTGATGGCTTTTGGTCCTCCTCTTCAGTGTCTTGAAGGACTGTTCCTCTGTCTACTCTTCTGTTCAGCAATGTCTCCAGCTTTCCCAAAAGCAATCAACATCATTGGACTCCTCACCTGCTGTGACTTCTATTTTCAGTGCTGGAATTTGTGGCAGTCTGCAATGCACTTCAGCACATGCATCGTCTGCAGAGCTTTGCTTCCCATCTTTCAATTTGCTCCTGTGTCATTCCAATGCCTCCTCCAGGAAAATGGGAAGAAATTTGGTTCAGAGAACAGCCCCAGTGGGGTTGTTCTCTGAGGATAGCCTTACTTCTGGCCTATCATGCTTTTGTCCTCAGTGTTTGTTCCCATTCAGAGCATGTCAAGCTTTCTCACACAGTCAGACTCTATACTTTGTTTCAACAAAACGAGAAATAAATGGGGCCATCTTCGTCTGGCTTTGTGAGCCTGTTTGCCTCTGGATGGTCCCGACTGTTTCCAGTCTATGGGACATCGTTTCCAAATTGCATTGCATTAGCAAAGATGCTTTTCCCACCTGGCCTAGTGGAGGTAGGCTTACCTCTCCTTCTTGCTTTGGCATAGTTGCTACTTCCTATATTGACTGGGTTGGAGCCCTTTGAGTGCAACATTTTTCTATGGACTACCATGTGACTGATTTAGCCTTAGTTCCTATTCCATCTTGCCTGTTGTCACAAACCCCTTCTTTTCCTGATGCTCTAACACTTCCCAAGATTTGGCCACCCACATTGGCATCTTTGCAGTGGTAGGTCCTCTACCTGTTGCTCTCTCTTTGGCATCAGTCCTGCTTGTTGGTTGCCAATGGTGCCATCTTTTCTGGCCTTTTCATGACATTCAATGCTTGATTAATGAATTACTATATAGTAAATATCCCCCTCTTGTGTTGATACATAAATGTTGACATATGAAAGTTTATTCTTGCCAGAACACCTAGAGGTTCATGGCTCATGGACTTAAATCAAAGTCATGCTAAGTGCACAAACCTTCTCAACTCTATTCAGGACAAGCATAAATTATAGTTGACTGGTCACTAAAAAATATTTTTATTGACCAAGGCATGTCCTCAGAGTCAGACATTCAAAACTGCTTGGGCTTTAATTTTTAACTGAAGGTAGAGTGTTACATTAGACAGCCTAAAATTAGAATACTTCACAATGGCACATCTTCAGCCACAAAAAATCCTTTACAGTACATACTAAATTTACACCTCAGTCCCAAAGAACATTTACAATATGATTTTTGGAGGAGGATAAAGTATTTTTAAGTCAGCCTATAAATGTGTCAGAGCAGAGGTAAAGCAGTGATTATATCTTACAAATAATTTCTTTTAAAAGCATAATTGTGTGAGTGCAATGTACAAGATTAACAATCTGTTTATGGGGAGAGCCCCATCGGCTCCCCGGAGCTATCCAGACTGATATTGCTAATATTAGACTTTGACATCAGTCAGTGTGAATGGAGTTCTTAAGCCTACCGGGGACCATGAGCCAGAACATGGCCCCCGCTCAGAGAGGCATGAGGAGCAATGGCCTATATAAACCCCCATGTGGTTGGAAGCCTTCTATGTCTTCAGGGTACTGCTAACCAGGGGCCCAAGTCTACCAATCAAACTTATAAGTACCTGAACCCCCAGGAAGTGTACACTCGTGGGGACCTGGCAGGAGGTACCACCAAAACAGAGAAGCGTATGCTATATACATTGGGGGCAACAACGAAGGCAGACCCTGGTCTGGGGGAGCCGGTCGGCCGAGCGGACAGCACGCTGGATTTGTGATCCTGTGGTCCTGGGTTCGATCCCAGGCGCCGGCGAGAAACAATGGGCAGAGTTTCTTTCACCCTATGCCCCTGTTACCTAGCAGTAAAATAGGTACCTGGGTGTTAGTCAGCTGTCACGGGCTGCTTCCTGGGGGTGGAGGCCTGGTCGAGGACCGGGCCACGGGGACACTAAAAAGCCCCGAAATCATCTCAAGATAACCTCAAGATAACCCCCCACCGGGCAGGAAAACAAAAAGAAAAAGAAAATCCCGCAAGAGGACAGCGTACCCTGGCAGAACAGAGTCAGCCACTATGAGACATGAAAACTAGCTGCACATTACTTACCGGGCACCTAGAGAAGGGAACCATAGGCCCATGCAGCCCGAGTACTGAAGAATTACTCCTGGCTCGCGCACCCCCAGTAAGACAGCCGCCACACTATACAGGCACAGAGCTGAGAACCAATATCAGGAGCCAGAGAACACAACTTTTGCCTAGCGCATCAGCCTAAGAACCTAGATCTTGGGTAGCCGGCATGAGGGGTTTGGGGCTCCCCCTTCCCCCTCCCGGGGAGTGGGAAGAGGGAAGCCCTTCAAATAGAACAAGGGCTGTCTTTCGAAGCCCTTGTTCTGCTTCAAGGATAAATCGCAAATTAAATGTGTTCCATCCTCTAGGAATAAGGACTATTCTGTTGGTCCTTGGGGTTCTGTCCTCAGTTTGACTTCTTATTAAAAAGTTCAGCTGAGGTATCTGTAGTTAAGCTAAAGGTTACATAAATTTTGCGTTATATGGCTCCAATGACCGTGTTACAGTGCCAGATAAATTATTAAGCAGTCAACCTAACTGCATCTCTAGTTGAAGTTGAGTTACAATGATAATATGTTACAGTTGTGTTTTGGTACGTTGCCTTAGAACAATAAAGCCTCCTCAATGGGTATATTTAGTATAAGTTACTTCATTCATGATTGTTGTAGTGGTACATAAAATCAGTGACAAATGCATACAAAAGATGAATCCAATTCTTACTGTTTATTATGCTGTGGGCCACAACAGTAACTTTCTAACCTGTGTGTATCACTGGAAAGGTTTGACCCAGCGTAAGAGGCTGGGTCACAAGACACAGTGTGATGATACTGCATATTACTTTAACAGTTCTTGGTATTACCATA
Source organism: Procambarus clarkii (assembly GCF_040958095.1). Classification (NCBI taxonomy): domain Eukaryota; kingdom Metazoa; phylum Arthropoda; class Malacostraca; order Decapoda; family Cambaridae; genus Procambarus; species Procambarus clarkii. Next base: position 20,389,101 of record NC_091187.1, read on the forward strand.
ATTTATCCACATACAGTATACATGTACACACAGCCAACCACCTGCTTTTTGGACACCTCAGGACTGAGACTGGACAGATAACCTGTTATGTCTGGAAAGTGTTTAATCATACAGTATTGTAAATCTAGAGGGGGAAATTTTAAATGTTATGGGAAAAATTTAAATTTTTTTAATTTTTTTTTTTTACTTTCTTCTCAAAAGTCATCACTGAATGAATTCTCTTGGGTTTCCTGCATTTGGAGCCATCATGGTGCTCAAATGTAAATAAATATGGCAGATATATCCCCACCAAACATCACAGGAACCTGGTGCCAGATTCACGAAGCAATTACACAAGTATTTACGAACGTGTACATCTTTCCTCAATCTCAAACGGCTTTGGTTACATTTATTAGACAGTTTATAAGCATGAAAACTTCCCAATTAACTGTTGTTATTGTTATAAACAGCCTCCTGGTGCTTCGGAGTTCATTAACTGTTTAATAATTGTAAACAAAGCTGCCGAAGATCGAGGAAAGATGTACAGGTTTATAAGTACTTGCGTAACGGCTTCGTGAATCTAGCCCTAGTGCACCAATAACAAACCAAAACAGTGTTATAGACCTACGATGTTACATGGGTAGGAAGCTCTTATCTGGCACCCAGTATGGCCACTGAGCATACCATATCCCACCTGTTCATCCTCCATTATCATATTACTAACATTTCTCAAATGGTCAGAAATGTCTTACTGCAACATGCTTTCACCATTTTATAACTTTATTCAGACAATCCAAAAGTGAGAAGCCAGTATATACAAGTAAGTGGTGTCCAGAAAGCATGTGGCTGTCTATATATACACACACTATATATGACTCCATATACTTATGTCAATTACATCACACCTTAATTCCCTCTTTCCTCATATTGTCATTTTATTAATTTTTCGTATTTTTATCTTTGACTAACTCTAGCACTTGAAAATGTCATTGTGCTTAGTTTGCATCTACTGGCACCATAACATCTACAAGCACTATAATGTATATCCTTGAAATTTTCAGTCTTTAACAGTTATTCTGTTCAACAAGTGTATTGCTCTCGCTTGTCAATGTAATATGTACTGGTACCAGTATGTTAGCATACTGTTTATTTTAATTAGAATATCAGCATGTTATATTTAGTAGAAATTATAGGATTTTTATTGCAATTACTATATTTAGACAAACGGATCATAGTTCACCGTTACTTAAATAATACAGTGCAGTATTTCATTTCACTTTTCGATTGTATAGCAATATACTGACAATATGTAACTGAAAATAAACTAACCAGTATGTATACCTGTGATGCTAAACTTTAAGCCATTGCTAAAGATACCCATCAAGAGCCCTATTTTCTGGTACTCTGAGGGTTGCTAGGTGAGGGATACGTTTAGAATCTGGTCAAGTTCAAGTTTGATGTATATTTCTTGATGTAATAGCATGCATATCTGAATTGTTGATGGTTATTATACCTTAGTGTGCCAGTTTGATTTAAATATGTTTGAATGTATCGGTTATCTCAGTATTTTATGTAGGTCATGAAGGTAAAGATAGTTATAGTTATCTGATGTTTATTTCTGCACTATATATACTGAACTTTTACATTGCCATTCATTTAATTTTGACTTACTAGTTGTACACCGTGACTATATGGGGCAGCCTGCTGCCTTATTGCTATAATCAGGACTGACTAGCTAACTATTGGTGACTGAAGCTTTGTATCTACTACTTGTATGGGCATGAAACTGGGCATATGGACCAGTGTATTAGGAGAAATTGCAACAATGTTTTGGATTTGAAAGCCAGTCTTGTACATGAATAATTGTTTCTTAGGTAGTTATCATTCATCACATAATTGTGGGACTCTTGTCTTTTCTCTTACTGGGTTATTACCACACTGTGGGACTCTGTCTTTTCTCTTACTGGGTTATTACCACACTGTGGGACTCTGTCTTTTCTCTTACTGGGTTATTACCACACTGTGGGACTCTGTCTTTTCTCTTACTGGGTTATTACCACACTGTGGGACTCGGTCTTTTCTCTTACTGGGTTATTACCACACTGTGGGACTCGGTCTTTTCTCTTACTGGGTTACTCTCATGCTGTGGGACATAGTCTTTAATCTTACTGGCACCCTGTGAGACTTGGTCTTCTCTCTTACTGGGGGACTTCCAAATTGATGAAAATTCATGAAGTTGACATCTAAATAATTATGCCTGATAATAGTTTTAGATCATTTGATTACAGTATATGTGCTTTTTACTATGATTTTAGGTATAAATTGCGAAGGAAGTTTTGTATGGACTGATATATTTATTATGATTTTTAGCAAGCAACATACAGTACAGTACAGTACTTACAATATAAATGTGTACTAAAAATAATTTTAATAATTTTTGTTTTTATGAATTAGGTTTATACAAATTTATCAGTTTGTATACATAGGGTATTTTTATATTAGGGTAACAAAAGTGGCAAATATCAGGGATTAGAATGTGTCAAATATGTAATGGTTACTGTGTTCCTACTTAAAAAAAATGGCTTCCAGTTAGGGACAGTTTTTCCATATTATCATGTAACTGCTTGAGTGAGAGGTATTGTGATAAGATACCCGGTAGTTTGATGCAGCTTCATAAGAACAACAGTACAACGCCATGGGATGTTAACTCTTCATAAATTGTTTTATCACTTGTTAATTTTGTAAAAAGAAAAAAGTCACTAACTTAAATATGATGGTGCACCACCTATATGTTAACTTTCGTATTTGCAATATGATAAGGACTCTATAGTGCATTTACTGTTTTCTGAATATTGTATGTGGCTCCTATCTCTGGGAACAAGAGACATTTATCATATTTTACTTGTATTATGTTAAGATCATCTTTAAGGTTGATATTCGTGAATAGCTATATCCTGCGTGTAAAGTGGAGAAAGACTGTGTAAATATTTTCTCAGTTGGACGTGGAAAACACAATAATAAATACAAAAGTAAAAATAAAATTATAAAAGCTGTACAAAGATATTAATCCTAAAGATGACAAGTGAACTGTTATGTGTAACCCTTTCACTGTGTAACATAGGAAATAAGGGAAGCACTCTTCAAAGAAAGTTTAAAAGTCATCACTTGTGATGTAAAGTTCATTTCTTTCATAAAAACGAGAAACTGGTATTGCATTGAATTAGTTTGGGACCTTTGTTTTGAGGATGTGGTGTAAACAATGCCACTCCCAGAAACTGTTCATGAGTAACTCAGTTATTATAACATTTTTAAGTAGATGCAAAATTTGCATCAGTAGGAAACTGTATTCACATGCAAGTTCACCTCAAGGCACCTCCAGAGTCAAGGCAATATTGAGACTTTATTCAGTGTAAACTCAATTGAGTAAACTACTGTAATTGGAACCAGATCTGCTTGAAACTTGCAAGGTTTTTGTTATTTTTCACTAGTGTATTGTCAAAATTTTAGTTCTCTATTGCAAATTATGAAATACAGTGTTGAGCATATTCAGTACTGTACTGTATTTATATAAAAAGTAATATATTAATAATGCTTTTTATAAATACTATATTGGATCAATAGATTTTAAAGGATCAATGCATGAATATTTGTAATAAGGCAAATAGGACACTGGGATTTATTTATCGAAGCATTAGTAACAAGACACCTGGTGTTGTTCTTCAGCTATATCTTGCTCTAGTTAGGCCCCCATTTAAATTATGCAGTTCAGTTTTGGGGGCCGTACTATAGAATGGATGTAAATTCATTCGTTGCACCTATTGTAGTGCAACGTAACAGTAAAAAAAAATGGAAACTTTAAGAGAAAAATTACAAATGCATTTTTCACTTACATAACTGAAACACAGTTCCTTGTTACCCTGTATAGGTGAATTCTTGGTACACTGTACTTACATTAACACTGTATGCAGTGCAGGACAAGGATTCTCATACAGTAGTGTACTGTAATTTACAATTTTCACATTTTTTATTTTTTTAGATCTGAAAGGTGCAAGTTCCTAACACCACTACGAGCTCTGTTACTTTTCTCAATTTAACATCGTCTTCTATATTAAGATTCTCCTCTTCCTGCTACCTGCTTTAGCTTGACAAGTACTGCTGGTAGATATCTTTCCTACTAAAAATTATCAATAGAATTGATAATTCAATTGAAATAATTCTATTGAAATATCAATAGAATTATGACTGAAAATCCTTGTGCAGTAAGAGGTCACACCCCATGAGAACAAGTAGAAAATGCACGTAATACAACTTGTATTTTACAATTTCTAGCAAAAGCCAAGTAACAGATTCATGTTAAAGGTATGATAGTGGTAAGAAGTGTGAACTAAACATTAAACGTGGGCATGCTTTGGTGTTGGACTAGTGTATTGATGTGCCTTAATCTAACAGGCATCCTCATCTTCAGTTTAGTTCATGAATGAGATTGGGTGGATAAAAATCTCATAGGAGCTGCCTCGTATGGGCCAATAGGCCTTCTGCAGTTACCTTCATTCTTATGTTTCTATTCTTCTTATGTTTTCTTTGTCAAATCATCAAATTTTTACTCTGCCAGAGGTTTCATTCTAGCATAATTCTTTCTATGGAGGTTACACTGAATACAGTACATGAGAACAGTAAGCCTGTTATTAACAATCTGGTGGATATATCCAATTTCTGCAGCAAAAAGATTAAGGAAACTTGGGCAGTTGCATGATAAATTTGCATAGTTGTTTTATCCCATTTTTAAGAGATGCATTTAAAATAAAAACTTAAAATTCAAAAGTAGTTAATGTTTAAAACAGTTTGTAATCATAGTTGATAAGTAATAACTGCTTATATTACATTTAATATTAATGTAATTATATTTGAGTGTTTAATTGATGTCCACTGTTGTTCAAGTTATCACTTTACTATCAGATCTAGTAAACAGTTTGCTCAAAACAATCACGCAGTACAGGAACCAGTTTAAACTTGCTTTAAACACTTACGGGAATATCATATGGGTTATGAAAAGTATATTTCAGAAGTTACAAATAAATAATAATGAATATACATATTAGCTTTATTTTACCCATTGTATGACTTGGTGCAGGACAGACCAAAACATTACCATTTCTTCATTTTCTGATGTGTGGTTTGGATATGATAATCTTCAGCCACATTATTGTCATTGCTAATTTGACCAACTACGCTTTTGAGTTTGATTATCAGTTATCATTACACATTGCTTGTCATGTTCCATCCTAAGGAAATGCATTACAGTATTTGGTACATAAAATAATATATAACAAGAGTACCATCTATTATCAATATATGTATGTGTGGTTGCCTATATCTTAAGAAGCCCATAAACTAGAAAAGATGCAAAGACATGCAATTAAAGGAGTCCCAGAACTAAAGGACAAGAGCTATGAGAAAAGGTTAGAAGCATTAATCTTAACATATCAGGTAAGATGAAAAGGTACTGTAGCGAGTAAATTATGTAAATTTACTCGCTCCAAACTCATTGGCTAAATGATAGAATTAAACCTCTAAATACCTCATCATTTCCACCTAGTGGTATGGGAAACGTATCAACACGAAACAATGGAGTATAAATTGGATAAGTTTAGATTTAGGAAAGACTTGGGTAAATACTGGTTCGGTAACAGGGTTGTTGATTTGTGGAACCAATTACCGCGTAACGTGGTGGAGGTGGGGTCCCTCGATTGTTTCAAGCAAGGGTTGGACATGTATATGAGTGGGATTGGGTGGTTATAAATAGGAGCTACCTCGTATGGGCCAATAGGCTTTCTGCAGTTACCTGTGTTATTAATAAATATTAAGTGTGTGGTCTATCTTGAGATGATTTCCGGGCTTTAGTGTCCCCGTGGCCCAGTCCACCCCCAGGAAGCAGCCCATGACAGCTGACTAACTCCCAGGTACCTATTTTACTGCTAGGTAACAGGGGCATAAAGTGAAAGAAACTGCCCATTGTTTCTCGCCGGCGCCTGGGATCGAACCCAGGACCACAGGATTACAAGACCACCGTGCTGTCCGCTCGGCCGACCTGCTCTCTCCCCGGTCTGGTGAACATTTTTCAGCCACGTTAATATGACTCCTCGCCTGCATGGAGATATAGTATCGTCAGCAAATAATATAGATTTTAGAACATTAGAAACATTTAGTAAGGGTTGTTATGGACAAAGGCTACAGTTTAGGATTAGCGCCTGGTCAATCCTACTCGGCAGATACGAACCCAGGCCAAATCGGTCGCGAAGCGCGGGTTACCACTGTGCCATGGGAAATTTATGTAAGAAGTAATTATGATTTACTGAATCAAAGGCGTGTCTGTGTCTCAGGCCAGTGAAGAGTCCAATAGGGAACTCATGGACAGCCAAGGGCTGTGTAGATTAGATGAAGCAAACTGATAATATCTTCACGTATTCCTTTTTGTATCGGAAGCCAAACTGGCTGAGACCTAATATGTTGAATACATAATAAAGCTGTAAAAAAACATGGTACAAAACTAATAATAATTCACATCAAGTCTGGACCACAACTCATATGTTTATTTGTAAATTATTTTTTAAGATACATAAGTATATATTTGCTATTGTTGATCTACTATACATTGATAATCATACATATTAAATTGTTTCATTAACGCTTCACAAATTTGGCGTTGGTATACTTGTATTTCGTCATTTTAATAGTAAATCAGAAAATTTGCAATTAAAATTGTTTAACTGTAAATAAGGCACGTCATAATGACGTCACGAGCGTGACGTCATGCAGAAAAGCGGACCCAAAGGACTTATTTTCCTACTAATACTTAACTCTACATTATATACATATACAGTTAATAATTGCTAATAATGAACACATAGGATATGTATATATATATAAGAGAGAGGAGCTTGAGGAAAGATGATGGGGGGGTGTTAAGGTCAGTGAGGGGTGGAGGGGAAGGGGGGTGTGAAGTGAGGACCAATGAGGGAGCAGCGTTGTGGTCCTCCACAAGGTCCACCACTCACTCCATCTGTTGTTGTGGAAGCTGGTCTCAGCCTCCCTGTACACACACACTCCTCCTGGGCCGTCCCTACTACACCCACGCCCCCAACATGAAGGTGAGTAGTGTGTGGTGGTGGTGGCGGCAGGAGAGCCACACAACATATATGGCGGCGCTCACACACTATACACCATCAACACCTTGACTCGTGTGTCTCGTGCTGGCCCCAATGTTTCCCTCTACGGGCCCCCTCGGCCATCTTATACCCCCTCCATCACCCCCCACTGGTCCCTCATGTTGGGGGCCATGAGGGCCCACAGCTGGTGGTGGGAGAGCCACACCACGCCCACCCCCACCAACCTCCCATACTGATGCACACTTTCTCAAGTATACACAATAATACACTAATGAGATCAACATAAGATGTGGTGTAAGGAGCGTGTACTGTACGTGCAAGATGAGTGAACAGTGTTGGGAGGCTCTTTCTCATTTTAATCTAGTCGGAGCACTCTGCTCGCACTGTGTAGTGTTGGGTTCCCAGATGGAATGATAGGATTAATAGTTCTTTTGCCAGGGCAGGCAGCCTGTGTGTATGTGTGCTGTAGGCCTATATCGAGCTAAAACCATGATTAAACTGCAGGGCAGGATACACCTGGCAGTTATCTAACTTCCAGGCACCTATTTAATGCTAGGTCCTTTGGTTAGGGGCTGTCAATGCTAGGTCCTTTGGTTAGGGGCTGTCATTTTCCCTAGGTTAATGACAGCCCCTTTCAAAGCTGGAGAAATTGCTGACCTGGAGAGCGTGCAGAGATCCTTTACTGCTAGAATCCACTCAGTAAAACATCTAAATTACTGGGACCGACTAAAGAGCCTAAATCTGTACTCCCTTGAGCGCAGGCGGGAGAGATACATAATAATTTACACGTGGAAAATAATTGAGGGGCTGGTCCCAAAACTGCACACAGAAATTTTTTTTTTTTTTTTTTTGAGATATATACAAGAGTTGTTACATTCTTGTACAGCCACTAGTACGCGTAGCGTTTCGGGCAGGTCCCTGGAATACGATCCCCTGCCGCGAAGAATCGTTTTTTCATCCAAGTACACATTTTACTGTTGCGTTAAACAGAGGCTACAGTTAAGGAATTGCGCCCAGTAAATCCACCCCGGCCAGGATACGAACCCATGACATAGCGCTCACGGAACGCCAGGCGAGTGTCTTACCACTACACCACGGAGACTGCACCACATACATGAAATAACACCACATGAGACCAGAAGACATGGCAGGATGTGCAGAATACCCCCGTTGAAAAGCAGAGGTGCAACAGGTACTCTGAGAGAGAACTCTATCAACATCAGAGGCCCGAGACTGTTCAACACGCTTCCACTACACATAAGGGGCATAACTGGCAAACCCCTCACAGTGTTCAAGAGAGAACTGGATAAGCACCTCCAAAGGATACCTGATCAACCAGGCTGTGACTCATACGTCAGGCTGCGAGCAGCCGCGTCTAACAGCCTGGTTGATCAGTCCAGCAACCAGGAGGCCTGGTCGACGACCGGGCCGCGGGGACACTGAGCCCCGGAAGCACCTCAAGGTAGCCTCAAGGTAGGTGAGCAGAGGCATCAGGTGAGAGGAAACATGCCTATCCGCTTATCCCACGAGAGTGAGTCGAGAAGGAAGCCAACTGTAGCTTAATCTTGCAGACGTGTTTATAGCCTTGATGTGAACCTGACCTGTACTGTATGTATAAACTAGCAGCCTGTCCCCCGACACAATGAATAATGAACGTGTGTTCTATGACATACTGTATCTCTTCTTGAGGTTATAAGATAATTTTGGGGCTTATCGTCCCCATGGCTCGGTCCTCGACCAGGCTTTCCTTTCGTTACACATCCCCAGGAAGCAGTTCGTAGCAGCTAACTCCCAGGTACCTATTTACTGCTAGGTAACAGGGCCATCGAGATGAAAGAAATGTCCCATTTGCTTCTGTCTCCACCGGGGATTGAACCCGGAACCTCAGGACCACGAATATGAAGTGCTGTCCACTGGGCTGCCAGGTCCCTGACTTTTTTTTTTTTTATATATATAATAATGTTTATAACCTAATTCAAGTGTGAGAAAATATGATTGCTTCAACCAAACTCCTATGAACGATTGAGTTCAAGGAAAAGAAAGTGGTCATGTAGATGTACAAATCCCAGCTGTACTCTTAAATGGACTACTGCATCGAAGTATGGAGACCTGACCTTTAAAGAAATCAGTAGTGCACTTAATAAAGAATTAAATCAGACCT